>NC_062213.1:58318990-58501490 GCF_902686445.1 Sciurus carolinensis | reverse complement strand
GTGGAGGTTGAATCATTTTCTGTGTAGCTCTGCTCTGATATTGCTGCTGACAGCAATGCATTGTAAAAAAGAATTAGTATTCCAGTTCTTAAAGCTATGTCAAATATCTTTTCAGCATAGTTTTAAATAAAAAACACAATGTGAAGGTTTTTATATAACAAATCATCTCCATGTAGTGTAAGCACAGGAGAACAGAAATGAGACAATTAAGGTAGGCTTAGATATAAATTTAAGCAAATACATTTTTGTGTGTACATAATGGTTACATATACATGATATTCTTGTGCTATTGAAAAAATTCTCCTATTCTACAATGTAACAAAAATGTGGTGCAGATTGGTGAGACTTCCAATTGATGATTATCAGGGTGTACATCATAGTATGGGGAGTGCACTAAGATTCATGTGCGACCACAGATAGAATCTCAGATGTCATTACACATTTTGAGAAACACATTTTATTTCTCTACTATAAATTAACAGAGGTTGAATTCATGCATAAATTGTCTGGATATTGAAACCAAAAATGACCTTTGACTTCAATTATCTAGATAATTCAAGCAAGTGAAAATTATATATAGAAATGAAAGTACTAGATATCAGTTCAAACTGTAAAGAACATCTGGCTATTCATAAGAAATATTTTGCATATTCTAAGTTCTGCATTATTGATAAACAATACTTATAAAATTGCCAAAGACCACTAACAAGTATTATTATGAATATTTAAGTATTATTTTTCTTGTTATGAAACATGATTGGCCTGCTACCTCTGTTTTAAACCAGTTAATTTTAGTGGCTAGTCTAAATCAGCCAGTAGACACAGAGATAGAGATTTCTATAACATATTTAGAGTTTAAAATTCTCATTTTGATTATATCTTCTGAAAAAAAAGTTACCAATAGTAAACAGAGTTTTCTTTGAGGAATGATATTATTTTTATTGAAATACATTATCTAGCGTGCACTTTAGGATTTTAATTCAAAGTTTTCCAATAGATTGTAGTATATTCTTTGAGGTTCAATTGTTCTGAGAGAATATTTTATCTTTATACTAATCTACATAAGAGCAGTGGTAAAAATAAAATTATTGTTTCAGAAAATCTAACAATAAAATATTTAGGTTCTTAGTCACTATTTCCTTTTTATTGGTACATTATGATCACACATAATAGTGGGATTCACGGTGACATATTGTACATATACATATCATAATTCTATGAATTTCATTCCCACTACTTCCCCTTTTCCTCCTATCTTCCCTCCTCCTTATCATTTTCTTCAATTCTACTGGTGTCTTTTATATTTTCATGAGATTTCTTTTTAAAAAATATTTTTTCTCTATAACTTACTTATATGAGAGGGAACTATTTGGTTCTAGCAATTTATGTCTGAATGGAACATTTTTCTCCCTCAAACCCAGAATTTATACCCTTTATTATGAAAAATAACAGTCCAAGATAAATATTTATTCCTTTTAAAAGATTGCTTTAAGATATGCACAACTGAAGGTTTACAGGAAACTGAAAGTAAAACACTTAGCATGTTCATTCTCCTTTTAATAAATGACTTTTATAAACATTCAAGATTTTCTTAGATCTTATAATATGAAAAAATCATTTGTTGAGTATGATAAATAAGCTCTTGTCATTTAGGGGTCATTATATCAAATGCTGCCTATTTGTTTTTAAAGTAACATTTTTCAATAATGTAAATTAATTATTGAACAACTTCAAAGTGTATAAAATAAGATTTTAAGTTATCTTGAACTACTACTACAGTGGTGTGTATGTGTGTGCACTTTGTGTGTGTGGTAAGAAGATGAGAAAATGAGAACAATTGAGATATGTTTTTTTATAAAGCATATATGGTATGTTTTCTTTCCTTGTCTTGTCTTTACTTATTTATTTTGTTTTGGGGGCAGTGCTGGGAACTGAATTCTGGGCCTTGTGCATGCTGGCCAAGTGCTTACCTTGGAGTTACACTCCTTGTCCCTATATGATATTTTCTTAACAGTATCACATAATTCTTCTGTTATTAAATGTAATTCATAAAAATCATAGTAAAGACTTTTTTGCATTCTATATGTAATCTAGTCATGAAGTACTCAACACATTTGTTATTATCCATGCATGTTGTTTCAATGTTTTTATACTATAAACTTTCCCATAAATATTTTTATAAATAACTATTTTTTAATTTATTTTTGAGACCATATACTTATGATAGTTGTAATCATACTATAAAAACTAGTGAAATATAAAAAATATGCAGTGGACACCTGTTGTGAGGCCTTTTTAAAAAACAACATTGCTTAATTTTGTAGCGTATTTTGATTTTTACAAGATCCAATGCAAAATACTTACATATTTAAATTCCTACAAAAGAACTGACTTACATGTACTCTAAATGCAAAATCTTTAAGTGCCTTTAGCCATTTTTATATAATCGAAGTATTATCAGAAAAATTACTTTAATATCTTTGTCTTTGTCTTGACCCAGTCTTATTATATGTTGAGTTGGTGCTCAAGACCGTTTCTATGTACTGATGACATTATGATACTACCTTCTTAGCTAAAAAATGCTTGTGAATATGAGCAAAAACGTCTCTTATGGTAACTGTGAATCAATGAAAATATGTAAGCAGCTCATCAGGGACCTAAATAAATTAAATTCATTCCCCTGTTTTATTTAAACCTACTGTATTTATGGAAGTTCCAAAGTGAAATATTCCCTCTGTTATTAAACAGGTATCTACTTAAAGTTAAGCTAAAATGTGTTAAATAGAAATTATTTTTTTTCTAAAATGAAGGCTGAAAAAAATAAGTTAGAGTCATAGTTTGGATCCATATTTATTTTAGAACAGACAAGCTATTTAATGTATTACATAACTTCTGAGAAAAGGATTAGCTTTTCATATGTGTGAATATTTGGACATGGTATAATAAGTATTTTTGAAGGCTATTTTTTACCAATTATTCCTTTCCCAAATACAACTTTTAGAGACAGTGAAAATGAAGTGATTTATTTTATTAAAAAATTTTTAAAAATCCATAAGTAGCAGAAAGATCAGTAAAGAAATGGGGGAGGGAGGAGGGAGGAGAAAGGGCAAATGCTGGGGACTGAGTTAGATCAAATTATATTCCATGCTCTTATAATTATGTCAAAAATTAATCCTAATGTTATGTATAACTAAAAAGAACAAATTAAAAAGAAAAAAAAGAAATTTATATAAATGTATATACCAATGATAAGAATTACTGGTTATATATTTAAGTATGGTACATTTCCTACTTTCAAGAACTTGTGGATGTTTTGCTGAAAATGAGATTTAGGTTAAAATTATTTGGAAAATAACATATTAAAAACAATAATGCTTTTAAGGAGGTCTATCTAATCTCCCACTAAAAGTTTCCTGAAAAAAGAGGGTTGTTTATTTTGGGGTATGTTTGTGAGAGAGAAAGATAAGCCTTGGAGAATAGGACTGCAATATGTCTGTTCAGCTATATTGATCTCTTTATTAAACTCAGTTGTTTCTCCAACTAGCCTCCAGTCTCTTCTTGACTTTTATATTAAGCACAGAATTTAAATGTGCATTTCTGTGTTGAAATTTTAATATGCAATGATACTGTAGTTGATTCAGCCATAGGGAATGCATAAAATAACATGAAAATTATAAAATCACAGAGGCAGAACCAAACCCTCAGGAGAGACAATGTTTCAGAAAGGTTAGTTGTGTTTTTTTTTTCTTTCATTTTTAGCTTTGAATTCACAGCATACAAGAATTCCCTATTGTTTCTTGAAGAAAAAAAGAATTTTTATGGCATAATATTAACATTATACTTTCATTTTTGGAGGGGTGATACTGGTGATTGAACTCAGGGGCACTGGACCACCACTGAACCCCATCCCCAGTCTTATTTTGTATTTTATTTAGAGACAGGATCTTACTGAGTTGCTTAAGGCCTTGCTTTTGCTAAAGCTGACTTTGAAATCTTGAACCTCCTGCCTCAGCCTCTAGAGCTGCTGAAATTAGAGGTGTGTACCCAGTTACATTATACTTTATTTAATTTAAAACACATCAATTCTATGATAGAGTTGTTGGTAGGGGTTGCTGAAATAAAAGAGATTCCTTTCATCAGTTTTCTTTCCTTTTATGAATTGATTCTCTCCATTCAGTTGTTTATTTTCAGGAGAAGAGAAATTGTGCATTTTTCAAAATTATAATGTCCTTACAGGTTAATACAGGGACAATGAAGGATCCCATATAGTATTTGAGTAGTAGGTATTCAGAAATTCTAGTATCCTGATATCCTGCAAGAGTTTAAGTTTATAGAAAGCTGTGACTGATTTGTCACTTATAAATGATGAACATATAGAGTACTTCTGTTTATTGAAGATGAAATGAATGATGAAATGGGAGAATAAAATGCAAAAAATTCTTTTCTATAGCTATACTGGAAAGAAAAAGAAATCTAACATAATTATTCAATGGTTCTGCCTTATGACTCTGACCTGGATCTGTGGCATCTAGATGCTATGAGTATTAAATGATAACTAATACAATCATATAGTAAATTCTGTGTATCTGTACAAGTCTCTCTTTATTGAACCCACCCTTGACCTACCAGGTCTTAAAATATAATGGTATGTTTGAAAATTACCCCAGACTTGTGAAGTACTCATTCTGTAGAGATGATTCTGCTGTGACGTAGTTCCTCAAATGTTTCAGAACTCCTCTTCAATACCCTTTTCTCAACGTTACTATTTATTTTCTTCTTTCCTTGTTCTTCTTCAAGGATTTTGGCTATAATTCAATAAAACAGTGTCAAAAATTTTATTCATCTTCATCAGGAATCTCTAGTCTAGATTTTTAGGACCTAATCTTCCCTAGGAATGGCCCATATTTAGATAAAATTTTGTACTAAGATAAATATTAAATGTTTTTATTTATTCAAAAAACAGAAGTCTACTTTGGTCTGTTAGAGATTATTGTCTAATGAAGATAGGTATTTATTCATTTATAGCAGTCTAGAGTTGTTCAACTTTTACGAGACTATAATTCTCAGCAGGTACAGATATTTATGATTTTTGTTTACTAATTTATCCTAAGCATTAATAATAGTTTCTGATTTGTATATTAGATAATTAATATATATCCAACAAATGAAGGTTACATTAAGCAACATCTGTTTATAATATTCTGAATCTATTTTATCTTTGCATAGAGAAGAGTTGATACAGGAAATTATGAGTAAATCAATAACTGAAAAATCTAGCTGTACAAAACCCAAAAGCTCCAACATATCAGTTCCTATAGTCAAAACAATAACTGGGTAGAAATATGGACCAACAGTACATTTCAAGATGGTGGATCAATCAAGAGTTTTAAGGAAGTCTAATTGCATGAATTCAATTCTTCATTTATTGACAGAGGAAAGTAATGGAGGACCTGCTAGTTAGAATGGAATATTATTAAGAACTAATAAACAGTAAATCGAAGCATGCCATCCTTTGACTCTCACTTTTGGTTTTCTTGGGAAGAAGTAGTTTGAAGATAGGCAAGGGATACAGAGAAGGAAAATTCTGTACTATAAATCTAAATTGCTATACTTTATATAATCAAGGCTATCAATACAGGGAGCCTAGAGGTTGCAGTAGATGATGCAAGAGTATTTCTACAATTTCTACAAGTATTTTCTATACTGACTCTAACTTGTTCCATGGAAAGATGGCCAACTTGATATGGGATAACCAAAAATTAGCACTGGTTGATTTAAATTTGATGCCAATTATTTAAGAACTTGGAGATTTATATCATTTGGCTTATGATAACTAAATCATGAAAGGACCTTGGAAGATTGTGGGCCCAGAAAATTCCTTTGCAAAACACAAACTACATTGAGAACCACCATCATTTAAATATGTCATTTCACAGTCTGCATACTCAGAGAAAAGCATATTATTAATCTTAAGGTATAGGCTTTGACACTGAGATCTATAGGCATTGGAAGAACTTTCAAAATCAAATGGGTGCAAGTGATAGAACAGCTCTGACTGCTAGGCTCTTAAATGAGACCTCCCAGTCTTCACATCTTTTGTCTCTCCTTTATAAATACATCCAAACATTTGCTAGATAACTAAAAATAAAACCAAAAAGAGAAGATACCATGCCATCTTTTCTTTTAATGCATTCACTAAAATACATTTTTTGAGGTTCCTAGTCATATCTATAGATTTATCTTCTAGATCACTTTAATACACAATAAATACACTATTTTTACTCTTTGGGAAAAAAGTCCTAGATTTTTAATAATTTCTCCTGTGTTTGAAGTCACAGCAAGACTAATTATTGAAAAACAAATGGTGTGAGTTGTAGCACTTAACAAGACTCAAGTTTATTGCTGCGTTTAGTTCACACCTACCAATTTGCTTCCATATGCAAAATTAAGTTTTCAGAGAAAACCTAAGTGTAAAGAAACCCCTATTGTCACTGCCTTTTGAAATATAGTTTATTAACATGAATGGAACTCTAAACAATCCTTTCTATGTGTATTCTTTATATTATCTGAGCTTATTTTCATAGATTTTTTACTGAACTATAATTTTTTGCATTAGAATATCTTAATTTTCTTCAATCCATTTATTTGAAATTATCTCAGTGCCTACTAGAAGCTAAGCAGAGTTCTAGGTGCTGAGACCACAACACTGAAAAAAACAGAAAAATTAATTCCCTCATGGAACTTCCATTGTGGGAAAGGCAAAAAGATAACAACAAAATCAACAATTATCCCACTCCTTGGTTAATACCTGAAGGACTTAAAATCAGCACACTGCAGTAACACAGTCACATCAATGTTTATAGCAACTCAATTCACAATAGCTAGATTGTGGAACCATCCTAGATACTCTTCAGCAGATGAATAGATAAAGAAACTGTGGTATATATACACAATGGAATATTATTCAGTCATAAAGAAGAATAATATTATGGCATTTGCAGGTAAATAGATGGAATTGGAGAATATCATGCTAAGTGAAATAAGTCAAGCCCAAAAAAACAAAGGCCAAATGTTTTCCCTGAGAAGTAGATGATTATACATAATGGGGGTTGGGAGGATGGGGGTAAGAGAAGAATGGAGGAACTTTAGATTACATAGAGGAAAATGAGAGGGAGGAAAGGGTGGGGATATGAAAGATGGTGGAATGAGACAGACATTATCCTACATGTATGATTATAAGAATGGTAGGGATCCACATCATGTATAACCATAGAAATGAAAAATTGTACCCCATTTGTGTACAATGAATCGAAATGCAGTCTATGAAAAAAAAATTAAGTTAAAAAAACAAAGTAAGAAAACATCAAAAGATATATTTTGCAGTAAAAGTTGTTAAGTATATACAGAATAATAAATCTGGAAAGATATACAATGTTGTATTTCTGTATAAAGTTAAATATATATGGCTATAGACAAGAATGTTTCTTTATTGGGAGATTTTTTGGTATTGTGTTTAAATTATAAATAAGAATATCATGCCACATGCCTTTCATTTGTCTTTACTGAACACTTCACACCCGCTTTTTTCCTACCTAGTAGGCAAGGATCTGATTGGTCTTCCCAAAGGTTGCTTTGCCTCAGGTCCTTGGTGGCATTCAGCTAGTGGGTAACATTTAAGGGGATCTGAGTATGGAAGTAAGGTTTAGATATTTGTTCCTCATGTTTCTTCTCTGATAATTGGTTGCTTCTTAGCTGTGTCACTGTATTGATAGTTACAGCTTTTGTCAAGTGTCCCTCTCCATATACTTGGTGGGCATTTCAGTAGGCACAACTACCTTTACACACACAGTATATTTTTCACTAGTTTACAACTATTGTTAGCGTCTTTGATACCAATCCGTATTTTTGTCAGTAGTTGCTTAGCTTAAATAGACTTCTCGAGTTACCTATTTGGACAATGCTATGTGTTTTCTACAAGGTTTCAGATGACCCAAATATCTAGCATGCTAATTGGTTATTTATGTAATTGTATCAAGTCCAACTTGCTAGTGGGAGAACAATGGCAATGTCAAGAAAGGACTGCAATGAGAGGGACAAACCTGTTCTTAAACTGAACCAGAAATAACGACAGGTTAGGAGCCACACACTACTTTTGTACATTTGGGCTGGTATACACCTATCTCTCTATGGACCAAGTAGCTTCAGAGTGCTGGATTTACATATAAAGAGTGTGAAGTAAAAATGATGAATAAGAAGGCTAAAAGTCAAATTTTCTCTTGATTAATGTCCCTAGCTCCCTCCTCTCAGTTTACATGCAAAACAGAACTTAATTTTGTTCTTAACATCTGAGACTCAATGTCTTCAGTATACTGTCTTATTTGATGGGTTTCATTTTTAACATTCACATTTTCACTTGTATGAATGCTTTTATATCCCTATTTTCTCTACATTCTTCAAAACGCTTTTGGATCTAATAATAGTGAGTATGGTTTTGTTATATTTATAATGTGTCCATTAAAATTTAATTATATTTTTTCCTGTGAAACTGAACAAAACAGTTATAAAATTCTCCTTCATATAAACATTAATTGAAATCAAGCTTACTAAATGCATGTATGGAATAGACTTAAAGTCATATTTTATCAATAATTCTGCATATATAATGTGATTTACTTATGTGCTCTTAAATCAATGAGACTATTTCTTCAGTAGGTTATTATATATTGTATTATACATTAATATACAATATATTATATACAATTGTTAATTATATACAAATTATAATTATTATATTATTATATAATTATTGATGAATTTAAATATAGTAGGCAGAACAATAAACAAAAATGATGCCATCAAATTATGAGTTTCAACAGTATATATGTGGGAGAGATAAAATACCTACTAAGTTAAGTAAAAGTAATTTTTTTGATTATTGGATTTTATTTCAAAGGACTAACATCCAAAATACAATTAAGGAATTTAAGCAACTCCATAGAATAAAAACACAAGAAATCCAATTTAAAAATGGACAAATGATTTAGACATTTTTGAAAAGACTACAGATGGTTGACAAATATACAAAAAGAAAACCCTGAACATCATTAAGCACCGGTGAAACAGGAGTTAGAACCATAGTGAGATATCATCTCACCCCAAAAAGAATGACTAGTATTAACAAGAAAAAAATTTTTAAAAAGTCAGTGATGATGCAAAACAGGAAAATTTCCTATACTGTTGATGAAAATGTAAATTAGTTTAGACATTCTGGAAAACAGTATGGATATGAATCAAAAAAATTAGAAATAAGACTGCTTTGTGAAACTGTTATTCCACTACTGGGTATATATCTGAGGGAAATGAAATCAATATATCATAGAAACATACACAATCCATGTTTATTGCATCATATGCACAATAACCAAGAAATAGAGACAGCCTAGGTGTGTATCAGTGAATGGATAAAGAAAAAGGGGTATAAAAAATAGTGGAATATTATTCTACCATAAAAAGAATTAAATCCCATCATTTGTAGCAACATGAATGGAATTAGAGGACATTATGTTAAGTGAAACAAGTCAGGAACAGAAATACAAAGTTTGTGTCTTTTAATTTTTATGTGGAAACTGTAATCCAACCTCATGGAAATAGAGAGTAGAATAGTGACTACGAGAGGCTGGGAAGTGGGTAAGGGTATCTGGAGAGAGGAAGGTTAAGGAGTATAGGAGTGCCATTGGAATGGAGAAATAACTCCTAATACTCTAAACAACATAATCAGGTAACTGGTGATGGTTGACAGCACACAATTAGTTGTATATTTTAAAAGAGCTAGTAGGGAGGATTTTGAATATCTCTAACAGAAAAAGGATGGCTGTTTGAAGTGATGGTCATACCACTGACTCTGATCTAATCATTAGGTGTACAATGTGTCATTTTTAAGTGAGTTGATAAATGAGAAAAAAATATAGGGTCAAAATTATTCTAAAATAGTCTACATTTTATGACTAAAATTTTGTGTAATAAGATATTTATATTAATCCATGAATACAACTCATGTAGCTAGCAAATGTTTATATTAATCAATGTATTATTATAATAAAACTCCTCCTTTAGTATGTTACCTGCTGAACTAAATGTGAAGCGTACATATTAATATGTCTTAAACATTGTTCAGACTACTCAGCTAGTGCCTTTTATAAATGCCAAACTGCTAGTATAAAGATATTCAATGTATTTCTCTGTGTGGTAGGACTTTTAAATATTATTTTAAGAATTTGCATCCCTTTTAAAATTAATTTTATAAATGGTCCATGAGTATTCCTATTATTTCTAGTGACAAGTATTATATTTCTCCTAACAGTTGATTTTTCAGAACTTAATTAAGCTTTATTTGCTGATAATTTTAGAAGCAGTTATACAGGAACTCACACACCATTCATTTGCTATATATGATTTATATGATTTATATTCTTCTGTTAAAGATTCTGACTTTGTTATATCCTTGTAATAAAACAATACAATGCATATTTACCTGATATTTAATTCTATTGAAAAAGCACATTTAATAGTAATTGTTATTTATCACAGCAACTGTTAAGAATCCTGCTTCAAAAATACATGAAACCGCTGGGTGCCATAATTCCAGCGACTGGGGAGGCTGAGGCAGGAGGATCACTAGTTCAAAACCAGCTTCAACAAAAGTGAGGCACTAAACCACTCAGTGAGACTCTGTTTCTAAATAAAATACAAAATAATCCTGGGGATGTGGCTCAGTGGTCAGGTGTCCTTGAATTCAATCTCAGGTACCAAAAACAACAACATAAAAAAACATGACGTCATTGGAAAGAATGAGGACAATCTATTAAAGAAACTAAGAACTGTCTTGGGATTGTAACTTATGTGGTGTCCCACAAATATTGAATATATCCATAATTCCCTAAAAAGCTGAACATTTTCTGAGGCACCTCTAAGGTACCTTGATTCAGTTTTGGAACTGCAGGATCAATTACTTTTTGGAAATCAATGGTGACCAATGGTGAAGCAAGAATTCCAAAAGAAGACAGACACTCTCAGAATAATAGTTATAACAAAAATTCCCTTAGATATTAAAGAGAAATCAATTATGCTCTGCTTTGTTAAAACAAAGGTATATCCTGCAAAAATCAATTTTAGGATTCTTCAAATAAAATATTACAGTTTTTTAAGTAAAATTATGTTCCTAATAGTTTCACAGTAGCAATATGTTACTTTCCCATTAGAAACAATAAACTACACTTTTGGAAAGGAGGTTTAGACACTATGAGTAATGTTGAGAGTAGGAGTTAGCAGAAGATGTAAGCAACATAACTTAACAATGGAAAAATGCAGGCTGATCTTTGTACTTTGAGAATATTTAATACATTCTGTAGTGACACCTAATATATTTATAAATATTTGTGTATTTAAAACTAGTAATGCTAAATTGAGAACATGTTCTAGTGATGTGGCATACACATATGATGCAACACTATTCAACCTTATATAACAGGAAAACCTGTCCCGTGTGATAACATGAACGTTATGATGATGATGATGATGATGATGATGATGATGATGATAAGCCTGAAGGACATTTTACTATGTAAAATATACCACTCACTGAACAAATGAGTAGAGTAGAATGGATGTGGCCAGGGACTGGGGACAAGGGAAAATGAAACCCATTTGAAACATTTTTCAAAAGCTTCAGAAAATACCTTAAGTGGGGAAAAAAAAAATTCCTAAGTGGGAAATATTGCGGCTTTGCACCATGTGCTTGTCAGGTAACAGAGAAAGGTTTGAAGATTAGTGAGACAGGTTGAAAAAGTATTATGTTAACATTAAAGCTAAGAGATTCAAATTGAAACCATGACATAACTTAGAAGTCATACTTCCAAACTTTTCTTTTTTTTAAAGTTATAACTGAAAGGGATTTGACACTCACTCTCTAATAACAGCAAGAGGATATGGCCTTAAGCTAACCAAGTAGATTCTATTGACAAAGATTTTACATGTAGTTTTATCTTAATTAACAAAAAGAACTTTCTGTTCACCTGGGTATAATATTGAGAATTTTAAGAATGCAAGAACATGTCTTAGCATCTTTATACAGTGCCCATTGAAAGTATAAAAATGGTTTCCTCTGTCATAATCTTTTAAAATGTTAGTTTGAATAATAATACTACCTCTTAGTTTAACGTGGGGGTAGGAATTATTCTATTTATTTAATTGACAAAATTACACATATGTTTCTATACCTTAATATTTTGAGACATGTATATATATATATAGGAATACTAAATCAAGCTAACATATTAGCTCACATACTTATCATTTTTGTTTGCAGGTACACATAAAATCTACTTTCTTAGCAATTTTCAGGTATACAATATTTGTCATCAACTATAGATACCATGATGTACAATAAACCTTTTGAACTTATTACTGTGTCTGAAATTTTATATCCTTTGACCAATATCTCACCAATCTCCCCAATTTAATGTTTATCCCAACTCAATTTTTTCTGATGATATGAAGTATTTTTACAGCATGTTTAAGTTGACTTTTTATCTTTGATTTTAATACATTTATTCAACAATCTGATTAGAAACCCAAGTTGGCAGTGAGAGTATGAAGACAAGAATTCTAAACTCCTAGTCCTCATAATCTGTTGGCAGAGACATACAAGAAATGAAGCTCAGACAATGGGGTGTGGTGAATCCTCTATAATGGTTTGTACTCAGCTCATCTTGGAAATAGAAGATAGGAAAAGGATGTGATCTAGAGGTATTTATAAGGACTAGAGCATGCTCAAGAAGTAGAAATTTAGTTGTATTGTAAATAAGATGAGTTGATGGTAAACAATCAGTTAAATGGGGAGAAGAAAGAGATGTTTTATATCAAAATAGCTATTTTATAGTATTTTACTTATTAAAAATACTTATTTCACCCAGATACTATTGATAAGTGTTTGCTTAAATTAACTATATTGTGCAATGGTAAAACTGTAAAGAGGAACATAAGTTACATTGCAGGACATGTAATTCTACAAAAGAAACATGCAGAACTGTGTGTAGATATAAAAACTTTATCAAAGAAAGAAAGTGTGTATGTTTATATTTGTGTGCATTTAAATAACCAAAGGAATCCTAACCGACATTTTAAAATTGTTTTTCTATGGATGTTTCTTATGCATAATAAGAAATAGTTCTATTTCTACAGAGGCAAAAAAGAACTGCAGTGAAATCTTAACTGCTTTTAACAAACATTTTTTAGCCATAGCATGGTTACTTTCATTTTGAAACTGTTATACAGTGATAAATAAAATAAGCATTCATGTAAAGTTCATTCAGAACAAAAATTTCAGCAAAAACAACAAATAAAATCAACATAAGAAATGGGAAATATCAAAGAAGAATAAATCAAAGGAGAAATGGGAAATATAAAATCAAAACCTATGTATAACTCTCTACTGCTAAATTTAAATAGAAAATCAATGTGATTGCTTCGTGTATTTCTTGGATAATGATATTTCTTATCTAAAATTAATGTAAAGATGTAAAAGCATTCACCATATCAGTATCACAAGCACTCAGGTTCTAGATGCTGGTATCTAACCACTTTTCCTGAAAGAATCAGTGTCACTTACAAAATTAAATAATTATTGTTCTAGAATAATAAATGTTCAAAATGAAAATAGACCTTGTTGCATCAGAAGCAAAGAAACTATCAAAGATTTCTGGAGTCATATCAAAAAATGTTGAAACCAAATGTGAGGTTGATTCTGGCCCAAATATGGAAAGTTGAGCATAAAATAAAAAATAACTGCAATTGATTGAATCACTTAGCAATATTCAGATTTATACCATAATTTTGATTTGTTTTCATGTAGGGGTGTCCAGGTAGTTCTTTAAAATATTTTATTGTAATTAAAACATACTAATTGTACAATTTAATAGGTTTCACTATGACATTTCCTTATGTGCATACATTGAACTTTGATCTTAGTCACCTCCCTTTTTCTACCCCCTCCTGACCATTTCACCTTCTTCTGCATTCCCTCCCAATTCATTACAGCCCCTCTTATACTTTCAGATCATCTTTGTTTTGTTTAGTTTCTACACATGAGAAAGAACATGTGTTAGTTGTATTTCTGTCTATGGTTTATTTCACATACAATGATGTTCTCCAGTTCCATCCATTTTATGGCAAATGAAAGGATTCACTCTATATGATTGAATAATATTCCATTGTGCATATATGCCATATTTTCTTTATGCAGTCATCTGCTGATCACCACATAGACCGATTCCATATCTTAAAGTGCTACAATAAAGGTGTATGCAGTTATCTCTTTTTTGTATGCTGGATCATGTGGTAGATTTATTTTTAGTTTCTTGAGGAACCTCCATTACTGTTTTTTTTTTTATAATGACTGTACTATTTCATATTTTCACCAATAGTGCATAAGTTTTCTTTTTTCTAGACAACATTGCTAGCATTTGTTGTTTTTTGTTTGTTTAAAAAACTGCCGCCATGGTAACTCAGTGGGATGGAATTTCAATGCAGGTTTTTTCTTTTTTCTTTTTTTTTGGGCGGGTACTGGGGAATGCTGGGGATGCTTAAGCATTGAGTCACACCCTCAGTCCTTTTTATCTTTTATTTTAAGACAGGGTCTGCTAAGTTGCTTAGGGTCTCACTAAATTGCTGAGATGGCTTTGAATTTGTGATCCCCCTGCCTCCAGCCTTTCAATTTGCTGGAATTTCAGGTATGCTTCACTGCGCCTGACCCAATGTAGTTTGGATTTGCATTTCCCTGATGATTAAAAATATTGAATATTTTTTAGTGTATTTATCAGTCATTGTACTTCCTCTTTAGTCATCCATTTGGATAACATGCCCATTTATTATTGGATTACCTGTTTTTATTGTTGCTAAGCTTTGAGGTCTGTATTTTGGATTAGTTCTATGTCCGGTGAATAGTTGGTGAAGATTTTCTCCAATTCTGCAGATTTTCTCTTCACTCTTTTTTCCTGTACTATGCAGAAAATTATTAATTTAGTTTAATCTTGACAATTTATGCTTTTGTTTCCTAGACTATTAAAATCTTACATATGAAATCATTACCTATGCCAACATCTGGAAGTGTTTTCCATATGTTTTCTTTGAGCAGTTTCAAAGTTTCAGGCCTTACATCAAGGTATTTGATTCATTTTTAGTTGATTATTGCAGAGGGTGTTGCAGTTTTCTATACATAAATATCCTATTTTCCCAGTAACATTTGTTGAACAGGCTGTCTTTTCTCCCATGCATGTTCTTGACACCTTTCTGGTGACTGAAGGTTTTTGAATTTATTTCTGTGTCTGCTATTCTGTTTCATTGTTCTATGGCTCTGCTTTTATGCCAATATCATGCTGTTTTTGTTGCTATGACTCTGTAGTATGTTTTTCAAATCAAGTATGTATCCAGCATTGCTTTGTGCTCAGGGTTGCTTTGGCTATTTGGAGTCATTTGTGTTTCCATATGAATTTTAGAATTTGTTACTAATTCTGTGAAAAATATCACTGAGGTTTTGACAGAGATTGCATTTTTTTCTGTAGATTACTTTGGGTAGCATGACCCTTTCAATAACATTAATTCTGCCATGGGAGAGATCTTTCCACATTCCGTGTCATCTTCAACTAATTTTTTAAAATTTAATTTATTTTTTTATTTTTACAGACTGCATTTTGATTCATTGTACACATATATGGTACAACTTTTCAATTCTTTTCTTCAGTGTTTTATGTTATTCCTAAGTATTGTATTTTTTTTGTGTGTGTATGTGTGTGTGTGTGAGGGGGGTAACTGTTGTTAATGGAATTGCTTACCTATTTTCTTTCTCAGTGAGTTCATTATTGATGTATAGAAAAGTTACTTATATTCATTTGTTGGTTTTATATCCTACTATTGTGCTGAATTTATTTATTAATTCTAAGAGTCTTTGGTGGAATCTTAGGATTTTCTTTATATAAAATCGTATCATCTGCAAAGACAGATCATTTTATTTTCTCCTTACCTCTTTCATACACCTTTTATTAATTTCTCTGGCCTGATTGTTCTAGCCAGAATTTCTAGTAATATATATTGAACTTGAGTGATAACAGAGGAAACCCTTGACTACTTTCTGATCATAAAAGAAACGATTCTAGCTTTTCCCCATTCAGTATGATGGTGGTTATGGGTTTGTCATATATTACCTTTTGTCTTCAAGTATGATCCTTCTATTCCTAACTCATTCAGTGTATTTAACATGAAGAAATGTTTTATCAAAGAATTTTTCTGCATCAATTGAGATGATCATGTAATTTTTATCCTTGACTCTATTTGTGTGCTGCCTTACATTTATTGATTAGTGTATATCAAACCATCCGTACTGTCATAACATAAAATGAACCAACTTGATCATGGTGTATTATCTTTTTAATGTATTATTAAATTAAATTTGTAAGTGGTTTGTTGAGGATTTTTGCTCACATGTTCTTCAGTGATAATGGTCTATAGTTTTTCTTTTTCTTTTTTTTTATTGCTTTTTTATTTGTTTGCTTGTTTGTTGTTGTATCCTTATCAGGTTTTGGCAACATGGTAATACTGGCCTAATAGAATAAGTTTAGAAGAGTTCTTTCCCTTTATATTTTCTAGAATAGTTTGGGAGAGCATTGACATTAGTTTTTCCTTAAAATCTTGATAAAATTCAGCAGTGAATCCATTCAGTTCTCAAATTTTCTTTGTTAGGAAACTTTATTATGACTGTAATCTGATTGTATTTTATATATCCATCTATATTTATTTATATCCTCTTGGCTCAATTTTAACAGATTATATATGTCCAGATATATGTTTATTTCTCCTAGATTTTCCAATTCATGGGTATACTGTTTTTAAAAATATTCCCTTATTATCTTTTGAATTTAAGTGATATTTGTTGTAATTTCTCTTTTTTCATCTCCAAGTTTATTTATTTGGGTCTTCTCTGTGTTCCTTTTGGTTAGATTAGCTGAAGATTTTTCTTTAGGGAGGCATTGCACTAGAAGAATAGTCAGTCAAAGGAGAATCAAATCCAATCTAAATACTAGAAAGAAATCAGAATTGCAAGAAATAAAAATTACCTCCCAATAATAACATTGAATGTAAGTGGTCAAAACTCTTCAATCAAAAGACATATATTGGCATATGGGATCAGAAAACAAAACCCAACATTATGCTGTGTGTCAGAGACTCACTTCACAGGCAAAGATATCCACAGTCTGAAGGTGAAATAATGGAGGAAAAAATACCATTCACATGGATCTCATAAACATGCAGGAGTTACTTTCTCATATCTGATAAAGTGGACTGACTTCAAGTCAAAATTTTAAAAAAGACACTGAAAGGACACTTTACACTGGTTAAGGGAATCATACATCAACAAAATATAATGATCATAAATATTTATGGCCCCCAAATTAGAGCATATGTACATCAAACAAACCCTTCTCAATATCAATAATCAAATAGACTACAACAACACTAGGTGACTTTAATAAGCCTCTCTCATCACTGGATAGATCATTCAAATAAAAACTAAATAAAGATTCAATAGAACGAAAGGACTGTAAATAATAATCTGGCCTAAAAGACATCTTTAGAATATTTCATCCATCAATGACTGAATTCACATTTTTCTCAGCAGCATATGAAATATTTTCTAAAGTAGACCATATTTTAGGTCACAAAGAAACTCTCAGGAAATGTAAAAAAGAAATAAACATATTACTTTGCATTCTATCAAATCAGAAAGGAATGAAATTAGAAATCAACAGTAAGATAAAACATAGATACCACTCTAACATCTGGAGATTAAATGATACACTCTTGAATGATGAATGGATAGCAGAAGAAATCAGGGGAGAAATAAAAAGTACTTAGAAGTAAATAAAGAACAGAGATACAACATATAAAAATCTCTAGGGCAGTATGAAGGCACTTCTAAGAGGAATGTTTTTAGAATTGAGCTTATACATTATAAGAATGGAAAGGTACCAAATAAATAATGTAACATTACAGCTCAAGGACATAGAAAAAGAAAAACCAGTACCAAAATCATTAGAACACAAAAAATAATTTAAATTAGAACCCAAATCAATGAAATTTAAAAATAAATGAGATTAAAAAAAAATCAAAGATCAATGCAGCAGAGTTTCTTGAAAGAATAAACAAAATTGATAAACCCATAGCCAAACTAACTAAAAGAAAGAGAGAAAAACTCAAATTATCAAAATCCAAGATTAAAAGGAAATGTCACCATAGAAACTACTTAAATCCAAGGTGTCATCAGAAACTACTTTGAAAAGCTGTACTCCAACAAGTTAGAAAATCTTGAAGATATGGACAAATTCCTGGAGACATATGAAATACTTAAATTGAACTAGAAGGACACAGAAAACTGAAACAGATCAACTTTTAGTAATGAGGTTGAAACAACTATCAAAAGCCTTCCAACAAAGAAAATCCAACAAAGAAAAGGACTTGATGGATTTTTTGCTGCATTCTATGTACAGACGTTTAAAGAAGAACTAATATCAATTCTCCTCAAATTATTCCATGAAATAGAAAAGAGGGAACCCTGGCAAACTCATTCTAAAAGTCAGTATCACCCTGATACCAAAACCAGACAAAGACTCATCAAGGAAAGATAACTTCAGACCAATAACCTTGATAAACATAGATGCAAAAATTCTTAATAAAATATTGGTAAATTGCATACAAAAACATAAAAATGATAATGCATAATGATCAAGTGGGATTTATTAGGTGGGATGCAAGGTTGGTTCAACCCATGGAAATCAATAAGTGTAATTCACCACATAAATAGACTTAAAGAATCACATGATTATCTCAATATATGAATATTTTTCAATTTTGTCTGTTCAAAAGTACTCAGTTTAATTCATCCTTTGAATTGTTCATGTAGTCTCTACTAAATTTCAATCTGCTTTTATCTCTGTTTTTTTTTTCCTTCTGTTGATTTTTGGGTTGACCATATTCTTGTTTTCTAAAACATTGAGATGAATCATTAGATTATAAATTTAAGATCTATTTTTGTATATAGTATTTATTGTTATAAATTTTGCTTTTAGTAGTGTTCTTGCTATACCCAAGATTTTGGAATATTTCCATTTTCTCTTGGGGGGATCTTTGGGGGACTGAACTCAGGGGCACTGGACCACTGAGTCACATCCCCAGGCCTATTTTGTATTTCTCTAATTTAGAGAGGCAATCTCATGGAGTTGTTTAGCACCTCGCTTTTGCTGAGACTGGCTTTGAACTTGAGATCCTCCTGCCTCCCAAGCTGCTGGGATTACAGGTGTGCACCACTGCACCCTACTGCAATGTTTCCATTTTCATTTAATAAATTTTTAAGTATTCCCTTTGATTTCTTCAATAACAAATTGTTCACTCAAATATGTGTTATGCATTCTCCTGTGTTTGTATAATTTCAGTCATTTCTCTTGCTATTTAATTTCTAGTTTCATTCCATTATGATCAAATAAGATGTAAGTAATCATTTCAGTTTTTTAAGTTTTGCTAAAACTCGATTTGTGACCTAATACAAGGTCTATTTTGGGAAAGTTTCATGTGCATATTCTTAAGCTATTAAATGGAAAGCTGTGTACATACATATCTTTTAGCTTCATTTGAATTATAGTATAATTTATCTTTGATGCTTTTTTCTTGAGTTTTTTGACTAAATGATCTACCTTTTGATGAGAATGGAGTATTAAACTTGCCCACTATTATTGCATTGGGTCCTATCTCGTCCTTTACATCTAATAGCATCATTAGCATTGTTTTATTAAACTGGGTTCTCAAACATTTGGTACACATATCCCCAGGTCTATTTTGTATTTCTCTAATTTAGAGAGAGGATCTCATGGAAGATTGTTTATCTTCTTGATATGTTGTTCCCTGAATCAATATGTAGTGACCTTTTTGTTCTCTTCTAAATTATTTTTTCTTAAAGTCCGTTTGTTAGTATAAGTATGGCTACTCCTGCTTGCTTTCATATTCTATTTATTTGGAATATATTCACCCTTTCAATTTCAGTCAATTTGTGGATGTGTCTTTAAGTCCATCTTTGTGGATAAAGGGAATTTCCTTTGTATACAGCATACTATTGGATCTTACTTTAAAATCCATTCTATGTCTCTTAATTTGATAGCTAATACCATTACATTCAGTTTTGGTAATGAAAGGTATCTACTTGTTTTTGTTGTTTTGTTGATTTTGTTTTGATTATTCACTGTATACTTCTTCCTCATTCATTCGTCTTAGAAGTTTGATGATTTATTTTATTGGTAGTTTGATTCCTTCCTCTTTCTCATTTGCGTGTCTATTCTCATAGGGTATTTATTCTTTCATATTCCTTCATAATTCTGTTTATTTTCTTCATCCTCTAGGTATAAGATCCTTCTAAGCATCTTTTTAATGCTGTTCTGGTGGTCATGAATTCCTCTTAACTTAAGCTTATCTTGGAAAATCTATTTTTCTTCTTTAATTCTGAAGAATCACATTGATGAGTGTAGTAATCTTGGTTGGTAGTTATTTTCTTTTAGGATGGGAAATACATTATCCCTTGTCCTCCTGGCTTTTAGACTCTTGGCTGAGCAATTTACCTCACCTGAAAATTTATCATCACTAAGTGATCAAATCAGGTACAGCAATGATTGAGGTCAACTATTGACACAGATATGCCAGCAACTGTTGTGTTTTTCCTCTCTCTAGTTACTCTGTGGGTGTCAGAGGAGAACATCAACCTCCCCATAGCTGTGCATGCCTGGGGACAGGTTCACAGCTAGCTTATATTCTCCATTATCATTAAATAGAATCATTCTGTAGGAAATGAACAGAACTAAGAACTGGGTGGTGGTAAAATTTAGCTTAATTCCTCTCAGCTGAGCTAGGAATGTAGCTCAAAGGTTACCCAATCTGCATGAGGCCCTGGGCTTAACTCTGGCACCAGAAAAAAAAAAGTGAAAGAAGATTAAAAATAAACAAATAAAATAGCAAAGAATGAGAAGAGTGAGAGATAAAATAAAAAGGAACAAAATAACAATTTGAAAGGAGAAAAAATATATCAAATTTAATTTAAAAAATAAATAAAAGTAAAAATAAAAATTGTAATTTAAAAAATTAACAAAGAGAAAATAATTATAAAAGAAAATATGAAGAAAAATCAAATTAAAAATTCTCCTAGCCAAGGTGCTGGGAAAAACCAGTGAGGACAGCTGAAGTGTCTCTGCTGATCTAATCCTTCCCCTGGTTTTCCACAGTTGGAATCAACCAGTTATGGTGGGACAGGGATTGTAGGGCATAACTATAACTCTTTGAAATTCCTCTCTGCTCTCACCAACCCAGTTGGGTGAGGAATTCTGGCTTTTTCATGTACTTCTCACGAAATAGGTTAAGGCAAAATATTAGCCACATCAGAGGTATATTTCTGCAGTGGCTTTTAGCCTGCACACCTGACAAAATTGCAAATGCTGGGATCATGATGGGTGAGACCTTCTTGATAACCACGTTTTGGCTGAATGGTACACAATTCAACTTACATTAGGTCTGGAGGTTTATGTTTATGCACACAGAGGCCTGAAAAATGCCAAAGCCTCCGGAGCTGGGGAAAGATTGAAAGACCAACTTCTGCACTATAGGGATATGTTGACATAATCAAGTTATCTATTGCCCTCAGATCTAACCCTCACATGGAACCACAAGAGACTAGTGTCACTTGCAGTCACAGAGGGCAATTCCTAGAAACCACTGATTTCAGAAAACAGCACACTCCCCTCTCTCCTCTCCTCTCTGTTTCACTACCAACAATCCCTGGCACAAAATTCTTAGCAGTTTTGTGTCAGAGACACCCCACCACTCATACTCACAAGCCAAGAGTATCTCCTGGGGCTGCTTTCTGCCCAGTCAATGAGAAGGGCCCCATGGGGACCCTGAAATATGATCAAGCAGATGTTTTGATCGACAGAATTGTATAGTCTCAGACAAGAGGGTCTTTCTCAATATGGCCCCTGAGAGCTTGCTGAAAGAGGCATTGAAATTTCTTCTTTAAAACTAACTTGTTTTGCAGATTCCAGGTCTCTTGCTTATTTAAGCTGTCTGTCTGCAGCATGCAGATTTCTGTATCAAGTTATTACTCTTTGTCTCTCACTTTTGACCCCTCAGAGAGAAGAGTCTCTTTCCCCTGACTGAGGTGCTGAGCTGCAGATACTGAGTATTCTGTCTCTTGCTTTGTTATTTTACCCTAGTATCTGGATTTCACCAGGTTTTGTTTTTGCTGCCAATTTCCAGTGGTTAGCCATTGTTACTCATCTCCTAAATCAGGCATACACCTGCTGCTTTGTCTCTATCCCACAGCAGACTAGGACTGGATGCCTATATTCCATCAACATCCCCTCTCCTCTGGGGAAGGTCTTAAGAAGAGTTTGACTGTGAAGATGCTGGGATTTGCCTTTGATGCCTCTCAGCCCACTTCTTAGCACAAAGCTTATAGGTCAGGAGAAATGGCATGAGATTTCAAAGTACTCCAGGAACATAGAATCCAAAACCATAGCCTTTGGGGAAAGGCATTTTAGGAGGTAAGATGGTAGAGGGGACTAAAAAAAAATCCATATTAAGAGCAACCCTTATTGGTTGCTGCTGTAGATTGCTGTGGGCATCAATTATTATTCTGAATAATAATAAATGAAGAGAAAGAGTGAAATATTTACCCTACCTATTACCTTTCAATAGAATTATATAAGAGGGTATTTAAACTATAGATATTGTAAAGTATGTAGCAAAATAATGTCAACTAATCAAAGAAGAAAAATGATAGAATGCCACCATTTTATACTATGGAATGAAACCATGGGTTTAGACATGATCACCAATTGCTGAGAAAAACTTTGTATGTAAATCTGATGGGGAACTTCACACTTTAACACACTTATTAATCAGAATATAAAATAAAAAACAAACAAACAAACACTTATGGACCTTTGAATATGATATAAGAAAATACTCAATATCTTATATAAAATATCCTTGTATTAAACAGATAATGAACAGATACCTTGTACATCTAACTTCCATTAAAATAAATCACAGATGTCAGATAAAAGGATTCACACCATAGAAATGTGGTGAACAAAATCTAGAATATGACAAATTCTGCAGGAAGATGAGTGGAGTATTTTCTTATTCTCCAAACTGGCCCAAAGTTGAACACTTACATAATGATTTTTAGAATTTGAAACTAAGTTATTCATAAACAAAGAAAGGAGCTAAGGATATAAGTTTTAACGTTCCATATGCTGCTTAACATTTTGTATTTTCTTATAACACTAATATATTTGTAATTTAATGTGAAGTGGCTTTCTTTTTCTTGTAGATTACAAACTTCATAAGGATAGAACCATGTTCTCTCATTGTGTTATATCTCAAGCACAAGCTAAAGTCCATGTGACATGATGCTTTATTAAATTATATCATCTGAAACAAACAAAAAAAATAAAGAAACTAAACAAGGAAGATCTGAAGGACTATCAGAGCCTGGGAAATTGATTTCATAGAGAAGCAGGAGCCCTTGTAAGTACCCCAAATTTCTTTCATGTATTCTGTATCCCCTTCCAACCTTGAAAATGTGGCAATTTAACTAAGATCACTTACTTAAATATGATATGAGCAAAGCTTAATAAAACCTTTACTACTGTAATATGAATGAAGCAAAAAGTTTATATTCTCTGTATTTTTATATTTTATTATCTAGAACATTCTCTTCTATTCTGCAAATAAGTAAGTTGTCCCAGTTATACTTGTTTCTTCATTAGTACCAGAATTTGCCAAATTATTTTATGTTATTCATTTGCAATGCTCTTTTGCTTAGGGTTTCCTAGTTAGGTAAATTATTACTTAAAGTTTAGGAGTTAATTCATATGCCACCTCTGCTGTGAAACTGTCATTACCAAAACACAACAATGTGAATTAATCTTGCCATTCTGTCTTTTCTTAATGTAACATCATTGCTACTTGTATCATAATAAGTTATTGAAGTATTAGCTACAATGAGAACTCTATGCATTATTCATAACTTATGCCGATTTCTACTCAGAATATTCAAGGCAATGTTACAAACTTAATAAAGGATTTATCATGAAAGAAAGGGCATCCATAAGTAACTGAAACCTAACTTTGTAGGAACAATGTTACTAATGTAATTGGTCTTGCTTTCATCAGGGTGTTTCATGTCTTTAATAATTTGGAGAGACAGGATAAAAAAAAGTATAAGCAAGATCTTTTGTAGACAGGAATGAACGTTTTTGTAATAAAGCAAAAGTTATGATAAAAACACAGGTAAAAATGGAAAAAATTGGGGTTATGTAAATACCAACTATGGTACATTGTGATAATAACAAAAAATTTCACTCATGTTGAAGAGTCTCTGTCTAGTTATGAAAATAATTTCAAGAATTTTGAAAAGCTTTTCATGCTTATTCTGTTGATCATTGGAGATTTAGAAAAGATGGAAAATAATATTTGATCAAACATTGAACCAGACTAGGTGTAATTAAGAGAGAGAAACCACAGAGTAATTAAAGGAACTTTAGTATAGAGAATTATTAAATTATAATAGTATATTAGAGGAAGGAGTGACTGGCTAGTAAGAAATAATAAGAACAATGAAGAATATAGTAGTAGCACATATGTACTAAAAGAAAATGTATGTGCTAGTTTGCTAGGGCTGCCATAAAAAATATCAAAAAGTGACTTTTATGAAAATTTTTATTTCCTCACAGTTCTGGAGGGTAGAAGTCCAATATCAGGACAGGTTTAGTTTTCTCTGAAGTCTTTCTCCTTGGCTGGTAGATAGTCACTTTCTTTTCTTTTTATTACATAAGTTTTATTTTTTTCTGGAGAATTCAAATATACATATTTTTGAAATCTCCATAGTCCTATCATCTAAATTTAGTAATTATCAATCATGACAGATTTTATTTTAGTTCTTGCCTCTACTTCCTCTTCCAGGATTATGTGACTTTCTAAGTACATTTTCACTTGACCTTTCCTCTGTGATTGCCTTTTCTCTGTGTCTTTTTGTGTGTCCAAATTTCCTCCTGAAAGAATCAGTCAGATTGGATTAGGGGCCACCTTACTGACCTTATTTCAATTTAATCGCCTTATCTTTAAACACTCTTTGCCAATATAAGTCACATCCAGAGGTACCAGGGATTAGGAATTCAATGTTTGAATTTTGGAGGGACAAGATTGAGCCCATAAGTATAGTGTAGTGCATCATAACATAACATAACATAACAACAAGCATAAAAAACATAATACAACACTAGTCACTAACATTAGAGATGAGATAGAACACTCAAGTAAATTCTACTTCTTCCCCAATGCTGAACATCCAGACACTCATGGAGAAAGCCTCAGTTTGGCTCTCTGGACAGCAGGTAAATTTTCTGTCATGTCTTGCTGCGGGAATTGTTAGAAGTTGACGTTTGGAACTCCTGAAAATATGCCCTCTGGTGCAGGAGCAAACTCTTTCACCAGAGGTAGTCTAATATAAAATCCCTTCAGGTGATTCCCCTGATGGAGAAATCCACTGGCCTCTGGGTGCTTCTGACAGCTTTGCACCAAAACCAAGTGAACACACTGAAACCAATAGGTAAAAGTCTTTCCTCTCTGGACCCTCCAGCAGAGCTTTCCCGGCTTCTAATATGGATGATCCCATTCAAATAACTGAAGATCTGAATAGGGAAAAAGGTACTCTTCCTGCCTGATAGCTGGAAATTGGGCTTCTTCCTGCTATTGAACTCACAAACTAAAACATTGATTTTTCTTGAGTCTCATGGCTACTGATTTTCAGAGTGGAATTACACAATGTGCTCTCCTGAGTCTCCAATTTTCTCACTGCAGATGTTGAAACTTTTCAAACTCCATTATCATGACAGTCAATTTCTTAAAGTAAATATCTCCCCTTCTGTCTGTCCATCTACCTATCATCTATGTATGCATCCTATTGGTTATGCTTCTCAATAGAACTCTGAATAATCAAATTTATTCCATAATTGGGCTCTTTATATTTATCTTAAGTTAATCAACATCTTTTGCAACATTGTATTTGGTTTAATGTGTGCAGCACTGGTTTTACAGTTTTGTTTGTATTTAAATTATAGAGGTGTTTTAACTTCACAGTTAAGACCTGAATGCAGAGGAAATGTGTGACTTCTACACAGACATGAACCCACATAAATACAATTATCTCATACTAGACAAAGGACCATAAACATACATTGGAAAAAAGATAGCATCTTCAACAAAGGGTTCTGGGAAAACTGAAAATACATATGCAGAATGAAATTGAATCCCAACCTCTCACCCTGCACAAAACTCAACTCAAAGTAGATCAAGGACTTAGGCATTATACCAGAGAAACTGCACCAACTAGAAGAAAAAGTAAGCCCATGTTTCCATCATATCAGCTTAGGAATGGACTTACTCAATGAGACTCCGAAAGCACACAAAGTAATATTAAGAATATTAAGAACAATGAATGGGATGGTGTCAAACTAAAAATCTTCTTTACAGCAAAAGAAACTATTAAGAACATGGAGAGACTACAGAATGGAAGAAAATCTTTGCTACCTGCACCTCAGATAGAGCATTAATCTTCAGGTATATAAAGAACTCAAAAAACGTAACACCAAAAAACAAATAACCCAATCAATAAATGGGCAAAGAAACTGAACGGGTGCTTCACAGAAGAAGAAATATGAATGGTCAACAAATACATGAAAAAATGTTCCACAACGCTAGCACCTAAAGAAATGCAAATTAAAACTACACTGAAATTCCATTTCACTCAGATCAGAATGGCAATTATCAAGAATACAAGGGAAAATAAATGTTGTCGAGGATATGGGGGAAAAGGTACACTCAGACCTTGCCGTGGGACTACAAGTTGGTACGACCCCTCTGGAAAGGAATTAAAATAAGCATACTACAGTTACACAATCACATCAATGTTTATAGCTACACAATTCACAATAGCTAAGCTATAGAACCAACCTAGGTGCATTCGATAGATGAATGGATAAAGAAAATGTGGTGTATACATGGGAATATTAGTTATAAAATGGAATAACTTTATGACTTTTGCTGGTAAATGTATGGAACTAGAAACTAGCATGATAAGTGAATATAAGCAAATAACCCCCCAAAACTGAAGACCGAATGTTCTCTCTGATATACAGATGTTAACACACAACAATGGAGAGGGGAGAATAGAAATTCAGTGGATTAGACAAGGTAATGAAGGGATAAGAGGGGGAACAGAAACAGGAGTGACAGTAGAGTGAATCAGACATCACTTTTCTATGTTCATATGTGAATATATCACCAGTGAAACTCCACATTATGCACAACCACTGGGATCCTAGTTAGAATGAGTTACACTCCACGTATGTATAATATGTCAAAATACACTCTACTGTCATTTATATCTAAAAAGATCAAATAAAAAATGCACAAAAATGTGGTTTCTTATTGCTATTTTATCTTTTTATTTTTTTAACATTTAAATGCCCTTAACCCAAATATCATCCATCTGATCCTTTTGCTTTCTGGGAGAAAATGTTTTAATATGTGTCACCCTTCCCTTATTTCCACAATATTAAAAACTGCAGTATTTATATCATATCTAGAGTTATTTATAAATTTATGAGCTGTTGTGCATATTAATATGATTGAGAATGGATTAGAGAATACGAATTTTGAGAGAATTTATAGTCCAAATATACCTAAGAATATAACTACTATAAGAGCTCAATATACCTCATCATATCTAATACAAACATCCATGTATAAATTAGCACATACAAACATATATTTTTAGGGTAGATCATTAGGTTTGTGTGAAGTCATTGTCTTGGGTTATGGAGATTAGAGTAACCAGTCATTCCTAGGGTAGTCTACAATTTAGGTGGCAAATTTCCATGGGAAAGAAGGTGGAAAGATGTAACGAAAACTGAAGGACTAGAATGGATACAAACAAAGGGGTAGGAAACTTGCAAACTTAAAAAACTCTGTCATTGATAAGGTTATGTTTATTAAGGTATATACAAGAACAATTTGGAGAGATGAGACTTTTCAAAATTTGAGATGTCTTCTGAAAAGTTGAAGTACAATCAATCTTTCCTGCCATACCAGAAACTTACTGAAAAGTCAAAATATAATGATAGATTAAAATAAAATTCTTAGGTTTTGAGGACTAGTGGTGATACTACTGGCTAATAACCCAATCAGAAAGACTTGCTTAATCTACAGAGCTAAATAACTCTGAGAAAATTTTTTATCTTGTTTGAGTTTTGTTTTCATTTACAAAATGGACCTTAATTATATATTTATTTTGAAAATAAAATACAATAAAAATTGAAAAACATGGTCAAAGAGAAAAACAAAGGGAACAGATAGATTGGAATAATCAACAGGTAACAAAAGGTAAAAGGCACTGGAACACCATAAATTTAAAATTAAGTGCAATAATAATATTTTGCATGTTGTTAATTTATACTTTATTCATATTTAATTGATATAGATCAAAACCATAGATAATTATATGAATAATTCCTGATGATATTTTGAATCCATTGTATTTTCAGTACAGATTAAGTAAGATTAAGTAAGCTGATCACAAAATTTAAAATATATGAGGCAGATATCAGTATTATGTTAAGTGATATGTGAACAACTTTAAAATAATAACAGATTATATTATTTATTCCTATGTACCTAGACCTAAACTTAGAGAGTATGACTCATTTATAGCAGGTTTCAGAAGTGAATTTATTTTATCTTCTAAGCATGACTTAGAAATCTTTGTGGTTTAGAGTGGAGGTTTATCAACAGTGATTCAGATATAGTTGTTTACATGAATCAAGTGAAGAGAAAGGAACTGAATTATAATGGACATGTTAAGGCCCTCAAGCTACATTTAAATTGGTTATAGGACAGATCAAAACAGATAATGATACTAATGGCAATCTTTTGAGCAGGTGAAAATCATCCATTAGTTGTATCAGCTCAGAGTAGGGAAAAAAACAATCTCAAGAATCATTAACATGGAGTAGAGGATCAAGAAAGTCAAAAGATGGTTAGACAACTTCATTAACAATAAACACAACTCCCATCCCTTCTCATAATTTTCTTATCAGGGGATTTTCCCCAGTTATTCATATTTGAATAATAAACTACTCTATAACCCTTGTAATTTTACAACCTTTTGCTATATATCATGATTTCCTGAATTAGTAATTTAGAAAGGACTCAAGTGGAGGACTCATCTAGTCCCTGTCACATCTTTAGATTTATTCAGTGAAATCTAACTAATGGTCCACTGGTCTGGAGGGTCCAGGATAGTTTTTCTTAAGTTTTATGCCTTAGGAAGGATGACTGGAAGACCTGACTTCACTTTGCTATCAAAAGCATCTATAGGTGTTTTCTTAAACATGTCTCTTTTAGGGAAATCTCACGTTTTGTATGGCAATTTAGGAGCCCCAGGAATAGCATTCCAAGTCTTAGAATGTTCCCTTCATGAAATGCCATTGGATCAGCGTGTCATTAAAATCAGTCTAGTTTCAAGGGATAGGTAATGTTATGGCACTTCTGGATGGAAGGAATAACAATTAGTTATTGAAACTACTACAGCTAATATTCAATATTGGCTTTACATATATGGTAAGATGTATAATTTAATTGTTTTATATTTGAAAATGGCATACTATTAAATAAAAGAGATTGAAAATAAGACTATTTTAAAAACGTACCACCCAACATATTCCTGATGATATTTTGAATCCATTTTATTTGAAGTACAGATTAAGTAAGAAATTAAATAGTGTCAGTGTTTGCATTGCATATTCAGTGAAATGTGTATGTATGGTTCAGTGTGTGTGTACATATATACATATATATGATACAATCATGCAGCAATAAGTGCAAACACTGTAATTTTTCTCCTGTATAAATATATGTTAGTATGTTTTAAGGGAAACAGAAGAAAATTTGTTAAAATAAGTAAAACTTTTAAACAACTTTACTATTTTAACTGTGTATGTTAAATTATGTTGACTTATCCTGAGGTTTAACATCATGAAAAATAATTAAAATAAATCAAGTTAATAAGTAAAAAGAGTATGTGAATATACAAGAACTACCAGAAGGACTTTGTAAGTTGTTTTCTGTATTAGCATTCATTTAGTAAAATTTATTTTAAATATTCTGGTATATTTCCAGCTCTGAGAAAACTAACAAAGAAATTAATTTTAAAAATGTATTTTCTATAATGAGAAAAATTATGTGTGTGTAAGGCTTTTTAATTAAAAAATGGATAGACAAGAATAAAATAATTTATAATCCCACCTCTCAGACATTGGTATGTATCCTTCCATAGAAAAGCTGAACTTTAAATGACTTTTTATTTACTGACTTTTTCCCCCTATGGTTTACAAAGTATCCATTTAAACATATATATGTTGTTCATTTTGATAAACTTAGAATATTACAATACCTATATACTAAACCATCAAGATCTGATGATAAAAGAATGCAAAACTAACTTTCATTCTGCCATTCTAGGAGAAGAGTAATGTTGCCCCTATTTGGAGTATTTTTCAATGTACAATGACCTCAGGAGCTAGCATTTCTGATTTCTTTCCATACCCTTCTTGCTCCTTCTGAGCAGAGGGTAATTGGAAGGTTTAGAAGGAAAACAAAATCTGAGCATGCCTACATAACCCCTTTCCTTTCCCTCTTTTCGACAGCACACTACTGTCTGGGAGAAACCCTCTTTTATTTGTCTGTTTTAAGTATTACATACCTGACATTAACTCTGTACTGGGGGCAAGTCTACATATTGGAGGGGGCAGTTATTAGTTCAATTCAGGGTGTTGTGCATTTGGGAACAAAATCTGCCTGACTTTTGGTTTTGTTTGGGTGGGATCCATGGCTTTGGCTTTGAGTTTATACGTTGGGCATCAGTGCATAGACAGGGTGTTTTGACCTTGGAAATGCAGGAACTTCTGTAAACCTTGTTTAAGTATTAGGCACTATATTCTTTAGGCTACAGAGTTGGCTTTGACATAGATGAGGAACTATTTTTGTATAGATGCTTTACTATTTCTTTGAAGGAAGGGTTGTGCTCACCAGACCTTAATTAAAATTCTGAGGACTGACCTCAAAGAAGTCCTGGCCTTAAGATAAGGCAAAAGAGACTCGACCAGGGACTGATCTTAAGCAAAAGCTCTAGAGGGTTTCAACCTGTTAATAGTCCCTAGGATTGTAGAAAAGGTGCAGGCCTTGTTATCAATAAATGTTAGTGACTAATGGACTCAGCAAACGCAAAGATCAGCCTGTTAGCCTGGACTAAAGACTTGTTAGTTATGTGTGGGAGCTGCAGTGCTTAACATTGATGTACAGAGTTATGGTCTTGCTACCCATGAGTGGGCACCAAGAGGATCTTAACAGACACTGGGAAGTCACAGAGCCCTTAGGAAACAAGGGGTTTAATCTAAAAATTCATTTACAGAGAAACTTTTTTTTTCAGGTTCAGCTCTTTCTTTTATTTATTATATGAAATGTATTAAAACTCCAAGAAAGTTTTATATGGGATTCCATAGCTCTAATAAGATTATTGTTTTGATTTGTTTTTTAGCAGAGCTGAGAATAAAATCCAGGTCCTTGTATGTTCTAGAGAGTTGAACTATACCTCAGCACCTTCTGGAGGTTTTATCTTTATATCTTTGTAAAAAGCCTCAGTAGTCAATGCTGAATTGAGTGATCAAAAATTCATTCTAATTCAGAACTCAGAGAGGAGATATTCAGAGTCTAAACTTGACTTGCTACATTTTTTTTTTGCATGGATTTAAGTGTCTCCCCAGCAAGTAGCCTCAAGATGGATCTCATTTGATTACTTACATGCAGGAGGAAAATTTCCTTAAGAGGCAGTTATTAAGTGAAAGCTATTCCAAAGAATGACACAATGAAAACAGTAAATCCAGAGCTTATACTTGTGCAATTTTACAGGTACATCCATATCCTGATATGTTCAAAGAGATCCTTGTCTTAGTCCATCTTTGGTTTCCTGGTTTTGTGACTTTCACACATTTAGATTTGTGTCCTTAGCAGAAAAATAAATATTTTTGAGTTGTGGAATTTGGATGAGTCTAGATTTAAAATGTTTGATTCTAAATTTCTTTTAAGTAACTGAATGTTCTTTTTACTTCAACTGAATTTTAATGGAATATCTAATGAATGAAGATATAAAAACAGAACTGCTTTGCCAATCAGAAGATATGGAATTTGAAGCCACATCTACTGATGCTCCTCATAGGTCACCGTCACCCCCACTCACCATCACTTTCTTACACAGGTGAGAATCTGTGTGTCAGGAGCAGGGAGTGGTGGCAGAGGGTAGGTAGCAGTCTAAGCTCATTAGCACCCCTTGCCTAAGCCACGCTAGGAGGAGACAAGTGACCTGAACATTGTTCTGATTGAAAGCCAGGGTGTGTCCAAGAATCAGGACAGTTCTGCTTCTGCCACACTTCTGCTCTTCCCACCCTTGGAAGATCCAAGAGCAGCTTAAATCAATTGTCATTTTTTTTTTAGTTTCAAATAACCAAAATCAATTTCAAAATGATTTATTATAAGTGAGGACTTATTATCTCCTATAACTAAATCTCAGAAATAAATTAGATTTAAAATGTGTCTTGATTTGGGGGCCCCTGCAGGGCACTAAGAGCCTACTTTCTTTCCATTGTTATGTTCTGCCTTGAGAGGTTTGCTTAAGGAATCCATGTGGTATTTCTCTCTACAGTTGTTAATGCTCTCCCTGTCTGGTCTTCATATGTAAACAATTCAACTCAAATGAAGTAGTTATTCCTGATAGGTTCTTAAAAAGTCATCAAAGACAGGTGATTCTTCTATTCCAGATGCCACAACATACATTTCCTCTCATGCTGTTGGATCAAATTGGTTTATCTGTACATTCTTTTAGCCAGATTTATCTGTACCACACTATCAGTTGCTAAAATTCAAACCATGTCAAGTGATGTAACAAAAAATGGAAAAGAGGGAGCTCCAAAAAGTAAAACCAAGTTATTGTTATTGGAATAAATAGAAAATGTTTGCTATTAAAGTTAGATATGTGTTTATAATGGCCCTCCTCTTTAATTACCCAAAGTCCATACACATTATTTTTCTTGTGTAAACAGAAAATTCCCTTAGTTAGCCAAAATGCACTCATACCCACAGTCTTTCAGGAGAAATAGATCCTAAAACATATCCTTTACGAGGTCTTCTGAAAGTCAAAGCAGTTGTGTCTGCTTTCAGTTTCATACTTATGAAGTTTATTATTGTCTAACACTTACTAGATAAATGACAAGTTAAATTATCATCTATTCTCAATAGAGAAGAGCATTAAAACTACTCTAGATTTCATCTTACTCCAATTAGAATGACTATTATCAAGAACAAAAACAATAATAGATGTTGGTGTGAATGTGGGGGAAAAGGCACGCTTTTACATTGCTAGTGGAGTTGCAAATTAGTTCAGTCACTCTGGAAAGTAGTGTGGAGATTTCTCAGAAAACTTGGAATGGACCCACATTTTGACCCAGTTATCCCACTCCTTGGCCTCTACCCAAAGGACTTAAAATTAGCATGCTACAGTAACACAGTCACATCAATGTTTATAGTAGCTCAATTCACAATACATAGATTGTGGAACCAACCTAGATGCTCTTCAACAGATGAATGGATAAAGAAACTGTGGTATATATACACAGTAGAATATTATTCAGCCATAAAGAAGAATAATATTATGGCATTTGCAAATAAATATGTGGAATTGGAGAATATCATGGTAAGTGAGATAAGCCAATCCCAAAAAACCAAAAGCCAAATGTTTTCCCTGATAAGTGGAGAATGATATAAAATGGGCCAGGGGGTGAGGTGGGGTGGGGTGGGGAGGGGAGTGAGAGAAGAATGGAGGCACTTATGCAGAAGGAAATGAGAAGGAGGGGGAGTATAAAAAGTGGTGGAATGAGACAGACATCATTACCCTATGTTCATGTATGATTACATGAATGGTATGAATCTACATTGTGTACAACCATAGAAATGAAATGATGTACCCCATTTGTATTCAATGAATCAAAATGCAGTCTGCAAAAAATTAAAAAGTAAATAAATAATTAAAAAAAAGAGTATATTGGGGCAGTTTACCTATAATAAAACCTCCTATTTTAACATAAGAGCAAGAGACCTAGTTCATAACATATCATTAATATCTTGCTGCCTACCAGTGGAGAAAATTCCCATGTCCACCCATTTCTGTCTCCTGGATTTGTACTCTGGAAGATGTCCTTATTCTTAAGACAACTCTGGGGAGGCCTCATACTCATCTTAGGTACCATCCTCTGTAGAATGCATTTTAAATGTATTTGGAATATTTGTTAACCATAATCATCAAAGGTGGTGATACCATTTGGTGTGAAGGGATTAGGAATGTAACACACACTAATGAAACACTTTGAGGCCTATTTAACAGACTTAACGAAATATTTCTAAAGAAGTGTTTTCATGGAGATTTTCAAGATGGCAGACTAGAGAAGGTTGCTTTCCTGGCTACTCCAGGGTGTTAAACAAGAAGCAGACAGGTAGCTTCTCAGCAATGTAGGTGAACAAAAATAAAGGTGGGGGTACATTACTGGAATTTAATGCTGAACACTCAAAGCAGAATGGGGACTCAGGAGGTTCGATATAACAAAATAAGGAAGAAATTCCCAGTGACACATCTTCTCTGTGGCTGGAGCCACCAGTCAGAGTGGTCCCTCTGGGAGCAAAGTGGAGGGATAAGGGAATTAAAGGAACCTGCATTTTTAGGAGTCCTTAGGCATATCTTGGTATAGAGAGATTAGAGAAGAAAGTCACTGACCAAACAGAAAGGTATGCTGCACAATATCCTGTGCAGGAAAGAAGAAGATTCTCTCCTGGCTGCATGCAGTGGACAGAAGAAGGAGTCATTTTGTAGCTGCAGCCCAGGGGCCAGAAGTTAGGGAAGATAATTTCTGGCAGATCTGAGTTTGACCCAAAATACATGCCTGGCAAAATCACCCTGCACAACTTAGAGTATGCCTAACTGACCAGGAGAAAAATCAAATTGGAGAGAGCTTGGCACAGGTGACAACTGGTTGTGGAAACCCACCCAGCTCTACCTCTTCCCTCCAATCTGGTTGTGTGCAGGACTGGCTGGTAGAGACATACCTTGTCAGGATTCAAAAGTGCAGGCATGGGAGAGATTGAGTTTGGAGACTAAATTTGAGACCAGGAAACATGGGGTACTCAGGTGACCTTGTGGACTAAAAATTGGTTCCTCCACCACAAGTAGAACCCAGGGGAGATCCCTGGGGTGCAATTTTTTGATGTGGACCTGCAATTGCTGGGCCCTGGAGGTACCATGACTTAAAATCTCCAGACCAATTGGTATTTAATGAAGAGCCTAGAACCTAAGCCTAAACCCTCCTCCAGTGGTTTAACTCTCTCACTCCAACAATCCCCCCTGAGGGTGGACAAGCATCATACTCCAGAAAATTCTGCCTAACATTACTGAGAAGGGAAACTGAATCTTTTGAACTCCAACAGAAACAAATTTTTAACATTTAATTGAGTTTTTTAATTTTTTTTTCTTTTCTCTGTTAATTGTGACCTTGATGGTTCATGGACATTTATACATATTCATATTTTTTTCTCATTTCTAGCATTTGTGTGTGTGTGTGTGTGTGTGTGTGTGTAGTACTGGGGATTGAACCCAGGGCCTTTTGCTTGCGAGGCAAGCACTCTACCAACCGAACTATATCCTCAGCTCATTTCTAACAGTTTTGAAGCCAGTTATTTTTCATGAATCAGTTTTTTGAGGACTAGGATGTTTAATTAGCATATCTCACTTTTGTTTATTCTATTTTTTATTTTACTTTTAATTTTTCAAAATTTTTACATTATTTATATATATTTTATCTCATTTATCATTTCCCTTGATTCTCTTTTTTTCCTGCTAATAGTCAATCTCTATTGTTCTCTCTTTCACTCTTCCTTTCAGTTTTTACTTCCATCTTCTCTCCTCCTTCCTCATAATCATCACTTCTGTTCTCTCCATGTCTACCATTCAAAATTGTAAACCCTTTGGCAAACTTACTATTTTAATTATATGCAATATCTGATCATATCATTTATGTTTATTGTGACAAGGCTGTAGATGTCCTAGCAGGAACTATTTGGTTTAAGACTGTATATTGTTTGAACTGGTTGTTGTTATTATTTGTCTCTTCCCAAATGGTGAGGTACTGGAACATTCAGGGACAATATAAGTCTAATTATAAGTAGAAACTCTACTGCCTCAGATCCATACTGTTAGATGGGTAGACACACAAATAACTTGAAAATAGCAAGGGAAAAACCTCCTCCCCAAATCAAGATACTTCAATAACAGAATCCATTGACACCATGGTGGAAGAAATGTCAGAGAAGTAGTTTAGAATGTGCATATTTAATCTTCAAGATAAAGAATGATGTAAGGAGTGAAATCAGAGAGAATTACAGGGAGTGAAAGATCACTTCAATAAAGAGATAGAGATTCTGAAACAAAAGCAAGCATAAATCCTTTAAATGAAGGAACCAATAAACCAAATTAAAAAGTCAATGGAAAGCATCACCAACAGACTACACCACATGGAAGACAGAGATTTAGGCAATGAAGACAAAATATACAATCTGAAAAATAAAGTTTGCCCTGGAGAAAAGATGTTAAGAGACCATGAACAGGACTTCTAAGAATTTTGGGATAACCCAAAAAGACAAAATTAGGATTTATCAGGATAGATGAAGGTGCAGAGATACAATCTGAAGGAATGCTTAAACTTTTCAATAAAATAATGTCAGAAAATTTCCCAAACCTTAAAATATAATGGAAAATCATATACAGGAGACTTACAGGACCCCAAATATACAAAATTACAACAGACCTACACCAAGTCACATCACTATGAAAATGCCCAATTACAGAGTAAATGTAAAATTTTAAAGGCTGGAAGAGAAAAATGACAGGTTACTTTCAGAGGGAAACCAATCTGTATCGCAGCTGATTCTTAAACCCAGACCCTCAAAGCTAGGATGTCTTGAAATAATATATATCAAACTCTGAAAGAAAATGGATGCCTGTCAAAAATACTATATCTATCCAAATTAAGATTTTGAATTGATGATGTGATAAAAATCTTCTATGATAAACAAGTTAAAAGAATTTACAACTAGAAAGCCTTCACTATAAAATATACTCAATAAAATATTTCATGAGGAAGAAATTAAAAAAATCAAAGTGAATACCAACAAAGGGAAGAAGTACACTACAGGACTAATCATTCAAAGAAGAAATTAATTCAAATTAAAAAATAAATAAATAAATAAAAATTACAGGTAATGGATATCATTTCTCAGTAATAACACTGAAAGTAAATGGCCTAAACTCATCAATCAAAAGACATAGACTAGCAGATGTTTTAAAAATCAAGACCTAACAATATGCTGTCTCCAAGAGAATTACCTCATAGGCAAAGACATCTACAGACTGAAGGTAAAAGTATGAGAGGAAACGTATCATTCACATGGATCTTATAAGCAAACATGGGTTTCTATCCTCATAAAGTGGATTTCCAGTCAAAGTTAATCAGAAGGGACAAAGAAGAACATTTCATACTGCTTAAGGGAATTATTTATCAAGAACTCATAATAATCATAAATATTTATGACCCAAACAATGGAACATCTATGTATCGCAAACAAACCCTTCTCAATTCCAAGGATAAAATAGACCATAACACAATAATACTCTCCCACCACTGGACAGATCTAAAATAAATAATAATAATAATAATAATAATAATAATAAAGCAATACATCTAAAATATAATTAATAATTGAGACTTAACAGACATATATAAAATAGTTCATCCATCAATGAATGAATACACTTTCTCCTCAGCAGCACATGGATCCTTCTCTAAAATATACCATATCCTAGGCCACAAGCAACTCTTAGTAAATAAAAAAAAAATGGAGAAAATATCTTGCACTCTATCAGATCATAATGGAAAAAAAATAGAACTCAACAATAAAATAACACATTGAAGCTACTCTAATACCTGAAGACTAAATAATATGGTATTGAATGACGAATGGAAAACAGAAGGAATCAGGGGTGAAATAAAAAAAAATTACTTAGATGTATATAAGAATAGCAATCCAAAATATGAAAACCTCTGAGACACTATGAAGGCCATTCTAAGAGGAAAGTTGATTATATTAAGCTCATTTATTAAAAGGATAGAATGTCACCAAATACATGATTTAACAATACATCTCAACACACTAGAAAAAGAACACATCAACACCAAAAGCAGTACGAGACAGGAAATAATTAATACAGAGCAGAAATCAATGAAATTGAAAAATAAATCAGAAATAATTAAAAAACAAAAAGTTGGTTCTTTGAAAAAATAAATAAAATTGATAACTCTTAGCCACACAAATAAAGAGAAAGAGAGAAAAAACTCAAATTACTAAAATTTGTGATGCAAAGGGAAATATCATGATGGATACTACTGAAATACAGATGATTATCAGAAACTATTTTGAAAATGAAGCAGGCGACATCACAATATCAGCCCTTATATTATCCAACAGAACTATACTAACAAAAGTGGCATGACATTGGCACCAAATCAGACTGAAGACCAATGGAATAGAATAGAAGACACAGGCAAACCCACATAAATCCAATTATGTCACACGAGACAAGGGCGCCCACAACATATACTGGTAAAAGATAACCTCTTCAACAAAAGGTCCTGGGAAAACTGGAAATCCATATTTAGCAAAATAAAATTAAACCCCTCTCACCTTGCACAAAATTCAACTCAAAGTGAATCAGGGACCTAGGCATTAATCAGAGACCCTGCACCTAATAGAAGAAAAAGTCAGTACAAATCTATACCATGTCAGCTTAGGAAACAAATTTTTCAAAAAGACTCCTAAAGTGCAAGAAGTAAAATCAAGAATCAATAAATGTGAATGTATCAAACTAAAAAACTTCTTCACAGCAAAAGAAACTATCAAGAATGTGAAAAGAGCTCCTACAGAATGGGGGGAAATCTTTACCATATGCACCTCAAATAGAGCATTAATCTCCAGGATATATAAAAACTCAAAAAAACTTAACACACACATACAGACACACAAAAACCAACCAACCAAACAGCAACAACAAATAACCCAACAGTAAATGGACAAAGGAACTCAATGGACACTTCACAGAAGAAGAAATATAAATTGTGAACAAATATATGAAAAAATGTTCAACATCACTAACAGTTAGAGAAATGCAAATTAAAACTACACTGAGATTTCATCTCATTCCAGTCAGAATGGCAATTATCAAGAATCCAAGGAACGGTAAATGTTGGCAAGGATGTGGGGAAAGAGGTACACGTATACATTGCTGGTGGGACTGCAAATTGGTTCCAGCAATATGGAAATCAGTATGGAGATTTCTCAGACAACTGGGAACCATCATGTGACCCAGTTATCACAGTCTTCAGTATAGAACTAAACGACTTAAGGTCAGCATACTATAGTATCGCTGCCACATCAATATTTATAGCTGCTCACTTACCAGTAGGTAAACTATGGAACCAAATGGGTAAAGAAAATGTGGCATGTATACACAATGGAATATTGGCCATAAAGAAGAATGAAATTATGACTTTCATTGGTAAATGAATGAATCTAGAGATTATATGCTAAGAGAAATAAGCCACTCCCCAGAAAAACAAAAGTTGAGTGTTCTTTTTGATATGGGGATGCTAAAGAGGGGAAGAACAGAAGATCATTGGATTAGACAAAGTTAAATGAAAGGAAGAAAGGAGGGATAGGAGTAGGAATGACCACAGAATAAATCAGACATAAGTTTCCTATTCTCATATGTGAATATTCCACCAGTGAAACTCCACATCAAGTACAACCACAAGAATGTGATCCTAATTAGAATAAATTCTACTCCATGTATTTACTGTCATGTATGTATATATAAAAAATAGAAATAAAAAAAGAAAAATATAGCTAAGTATATGTGTCCTTCCACTTGGAGCAATAGCTAATTTACATTTATATATAGGTTGTAACTTCATTAATACAGCTTCCCTAACTGATAAAGTGTCTAATATTGAACATGCTCTTCTATGACATCATCAGTACTATTTTAAAAAGTTGAAGCAAAGATCTCTACTTCAAAACACGAGATGGCATTAAGAGATGGCATACGATGCTATTGGTCATGCATCTATGACTTCTATTCTTTCCACTCCTAAAGAAACAGAAACACAGTCATTTATTTAATTTTCTCTTATGGGTTGACAGAGAAGCAGAGCTAAGGGGCATTTCATTCCTAAAATAACTTCATTTTTGCCTTCTAATATCTGCATAAATAAAACAAACCTTTTATAGGGTTGTTTTTCTTCTTTATCTGCAACCATTCATTAGCCTTTGACCAGTTGTTTCACTGTTGTCTAATTCCAAGATATCAAAAAATAATAATAATAAAACAAACCAATGAAACATCTTCACCACAAACATGTTTCTCCTACTCTGTTTTTCTCAAGGCAAAAATGAATTATATGCTGAAACTTTACAGTTCTCTTCTATATATACATTTAGCCACAAAATGTTAGAAATTTTCCCAATGAGTGGAACTGTTGGCTATCTTAGAAATATTTTCCCCTCTCACATTTTCAATAGTATTTCATTTTATTACTCCTACCTCTGGAGTATCTCCCCACCCACATCCATGCACTCCACCCGTACACATGTCTCTTACTATTAAAATATTACTATTCTTACTAAAATGTCAAAATCATTCTTAGTTCAAATTTTATTTTCCCCTTGAAGTCTCCCTTAAATGTCCTATTCATTTAAATGTTTCTCATTTAGGCTGTATGTTTATAATAAATAAAATCTTATCTTATGCTTTTTTCAAAGACATTCTTGTCTCAAAAGATTGTCTTAAGTTTATTGACTCCTCTTTTGCACCAGACTTTCTTTATTGTATAGTTAGCTGGGTGAAATGTAAGTTTTATGTAAAATGGTAAATAAAACAAAGAAAAACCAATTGAAGCACCTGAATTCAATCAAATATAATTTTAAAAACTTGTTAAGGAATTTTTTTTTAATTCAGCTTAGATATTAAAAATGTAATAATTGCAGAAATGTGATGAACTCATTTTTTTCAGTTGCTTTTTTCAGGTATTGAAGCTGTGATTATCAGATTTCTTTGCTTTGAATGAATTTTAAAAAATTAGGACCCCGCTGTTTTTAATCCTAAAATGTAACTATTGACTGCTTTTAATATTTAGCAGGTTATTATTAAAAGAGTTTGCTGTTACAGTAGAAGGAACAGAATTAAACAGCTCTATGACATCTATACCAAGAAATGGAGGACAAAAATAGTCCATTTTAAGCCAGAACTGAAAGCTGCATTATAACTTCTCAGAATGAACAAGATGTACTTTCAAATGAGGTGAACACTACTTCAACTTCCTGACATTCTCTGAGTCATGATTTATTACTTTAAGGCTCTTTGTGAAATTTCTGAGCTGATTTCACAGAAGTAGACTTTTATCTTTTCATTTTGTGACCTTGTAGATCTTTTTAAAAAAGGACATAATTCATAAGGTAAAAAATAGAAGAAAGTGGTAATAAAAATGGGATGTCTGTATCTACAAACACAAGTCTGTAGATTTAAGTAATTTTTCTTTGTGTCATTCTATTTTCAATTTAAATAGCTCAATTATTTCTTTTAATTAGGATAATCTGATCATAAACTAATATGATAAAATGCAGAATTTACTGGATTTCCGAAGTTTTTAATCTGTCAAAATACATATAAGAAATTGTAGAAAATACTGTGTTCTCATTTACAGGTCTCATATGATAATAGTTAAATATGATATATTTTAAATTACATGGAAAAGTCCATGCTTGCATAGCTATGCTTTTTATATATAAATATATATGATGGTGATGTTGCTATTCTCCAACACTGTTAAAATAAATGCATTACGTAAATGTATATCCTTAAGAACTCCCTGTCCAGGGACTACACCTGTGGTATGTATGGACCTGTATGTACCCTTTCAGTTTTTTGGGTGAGGGTGATTACTCTGGGACTTGAATTTTGAGAGTATCAAATGCTGGTGGAAATGTATGAAGTGGAGGGCAGGATTATTACTGCCATCTTATTATCTTGATAAAATTAGACCCTGGTATATACTCACTCATCCCATAAACTAAACTTTACTATCATTAGAATCAAACAGGTGAGCGTCTATTCTGTTTGATTATTCACACAAATTTTTAGAAGTATTTTAAAAACTAATATTAAATATTGTCAAAAGGAAGATATGTAACATTTTATGGAAGCTTCAAAGAAAGTCAAAACCACATTTCATAACCAGTAACTTAGTCTTTAGCTGATTCTGGATTAATATAGACCTCTGGGCACATTTATTATCCAGGTTTGATTTGGCAATATCTGGAGAAATTTTTGGTTGTCATGGTTGGGTATGGGAGAGTAACTTTCTGGTGGTATTTAGTGAATGAAAGTTGAGGATTCTGTTAAATACCCCACTTGTCACAGGATAGTTGACCACAGGAAAAAATTATGTGACCTGAAATGTAGTAGTATGCAGTTGAGAAATCCTGATCTAGAGAATAAGGAATGCCTTTCAAACAGGGAAATATCCAAGTTTCAGAAAAATACCAATTTTTATATCTATGTTCAATATATGTTAAAATATATTTTTATCACCTGTTAATAAGAGTCCTACACATAGGACCTTTGGAAACAGATGAATAATGATTACAGAGGCAGACTGCCTTTTTATCTTAGGGGTTGTGAATTAGTATGGAAGTTTTGGCTGGAAGTAACAGGGTTCTCCATTCACATTGTGTTAAACAATAAAAAAGATTAGTACCTTACACAGAGGAAGTGCAGTGGTGGTTTGAACCCAGAGTTAGTTGATTTAGTTTCAATAAGAACCACTTTATTCCACGTTCTCTATGTTTTGCCATCTACAACGTCAAAGCATTCTAAAATCTGTTCCCTTTAAATTGTGACATATATGATCTTTCTTTTGGCCAGAAAGATAAAAGTTGTATGCATTTGTCATAAACAACATGTTTTAAGTGGAATTGTTATATATAACTAACTAAAATTGTCTTACCTTACATAGTTGTTGATTTTGTACTAAAAACATTTAAAACTTCTTTGCATTTTTAAGAATGTAATATGTTGTCATTAACTATAGTCACCCTGCTAAAAAACAAAAATCTAGGGCTGGGGAGATAGCTCAGCTGGTAGAGTAGAGTACAAGGCCCTGGGTTCAATCCCCAGCACTGCAAAAAAAAAAAAAAAACAAAGATCTCATGGACTTATTCCCTCTCTCCAACTGTAATTACATATCCCTTGAGCAACTTCTCTCCTCCCCCATTCCTGGTAATCACCATACCATTCTGCACTCAATTTATTTGAGATCAATTTCTTTACAGTTCATATACTAATGAGATAATTTTTCTTAATTATTGTTTGCATTAGAACATTATAATTGTACATAATAATGAGACTTGTGACATATTCATACATGACATAACAAAATTTGCTCCATTTTATCCCCAGTAATCACTCTTTCCTTTTCCTCTTCCCTCTTCTGATCCCCTTCCTATACTCTACAGGTCTCTCTTCTATTATTTTTTTAATTAGTGCATGGAAATTACAAATAAAGTGGAATTCATTGTGATATATTTTTTCATTCACATAACATGATTTGAATAATTTAATTCCTCAGAACTTCCCCTGATTCTCCCCTCCTGCATCCCCCTTCTCTGCTGTACTGTGCTCCTTATTTTCATGAGATTACCCCCATTATGTTTTCAATTATCTTATTCTCTCTAACTTTTTCTTATGAGAGAAAACATTCAACCCTTGACTTTCTGACATAGGCTTATTTCACTTAGCATGATGTTCTCCAGTTCTGCCCATTTACCAGCAAGTGCTATAATGTAATTCTTATTTATGACTGAGAAAAACATCGTTGTGTATGTATACAATGTTTTACCATTAATCTATTGATGGACACCAAGTCTAGCCTGACTTATTTCACTTAACATAATATCCTCCAGATTCATCTATCTTGTCACAATGACAAATATTTCCTTCTTTTTATTACTGTGTAACACTCTAGTGATATACATAGTATATAATTAGAGGAAGAAAAAGGTCTGATGAATCAAAACCAACTCCACAGTCAAGTTTGTTCACCATAACCACAAATCTGTCTTTTTTTTTTTTTGTGCAAACTAATTTAGTTATAGTTTTGTCAGTACTTATAAGTTATTATTCTTGGTATATAACTACCTTGAATCATCATTCTGGTTGTTGGAGTAGTGGTAAAATGTTTCAGTATTTTTACTCAGTTTGTTATGATTATTTATAGTTCATACTTGGAATAAAATTATTGTGTTCACTTAATAATAAAAAATGTGATTACTAAAATGAGTTTAAGATGTCCAATATTTTCTCATTCCTATGAAAATATTTAGAGGAGAATTTATTTGTCTTCACAGCACTCACTGAAATGTTAAAAGTTATTTTATGTTTTTTCCTAGTATTTATTTTAAATTATTGATCTTAATAGTTTCACTGATCTGATCAAACATTTGTCTTATATGTTTCTTTTTTTTTTCTCAGAATATATAATTGTTGGAGTGTTTCCAGTTATTCCGTAAAGGACATGTGAATCAGATGATTGGATGTTCTGGGACACGGTAATTGCCTGTCCTGATTTCACTTGAAAATTATTCAAAGTCTAGTTCTCAGAAATACCTTTCATGAGGTAAGGATTAAATTGATTTTCTATATATTTTAAGATGCTATTATTCATTTGCTACCCATTCATAACAGTTTGGTATGTACTTTTGTGTGGTAATCATGGTGCTGACTCACCAATTCTACTTTATAGAGTAGAGGAATAGAAGAACAGATTTTTAAAAGGTTTATTCACCTAAAGGTCAACATTCTTGGTACCCTTTTTAATCCTGGACAAACCTTTAATGCAAAGATAATTTTACATTGAACAGAGACCCCCTTGCTGTCACACTTATCCACTCTGATATCTCACTTTCCATATTCTGAAAAAGAGTAGTTCTGAGCCAGAGAGTTTCAGAAGTGCTTACTTTGTTCCATGCTTCATTGCTACTCAAATATATGCTAAATGAAAACACTAAATGAGCCTGGTTCTGATACTTAGAAGTGATTTGATTGTATGTATTGGGATATTAAAATAAAAAGCACGAACATTATAATTACCAGTATTCTTGGTTCCGGACTTTCTATTAGAAATAAATACCATACTATATTTTTTACTTTGTTTACTTATTTCCTTTTACTGACTGTTCTTTTTGTTGAACCATGTAACAGCTTTTAAAATCTTCAAAAAGCTGTAAACATGTTCCTTGTTATTTAAATCAGAGGTTGACAAATTGTGTCCCTCAGGGCAAGTATGGCTCCTTGCCTGTTTTGGAAATAGAGTTTTATTGGAATGGAGTCATGCCATTTGTTGATGGTTCTTACCTCAGTACAATAGCAGAGTTAAAAAGTTGCAAAAGAAACTGTATAGCTTATGAAACACAAAATATTTACTATTTGCTCCAATTCAGAGAAAACATTGGTCACAGTATACTCCAGAGCTGTTGTATCATCTGCAGGTGACATGGTATTTATATTTTTCAGAAGCCATCTTGTTTTATAACTTAAACACTGACTCCTTAATATATATGTTTGTATTAAATAATTAATCTGATCATTACTATCAGTAAGAAATCAGAAGTAAAATAATTACAGTAGTGCTCCATCTTATTTATGTTTTAAATTCTTCCAGGTCAATAAAATTATATGTTAAAACTTTATCAGATAATTAATATGGAAAATAAGTTTCTCAAAATTAAAAATAAAAAATAGAGCCTGTTCACTTGGTTCACAGTGGTATGAAAACTAAATTATATTTTACTATAATCTTTCTATGCTTATTTAAAACTTGAATATTTATTGAACATAAAAAGGCAGATTTTCAGAAATAGCATCAGTTTTCTAAGTATTATATTCATTATATTCCAATTAGATTTTATATTGTCATAAGATGCATTTTTGAAATTTTAATGATGATTAATAGGAAAATATTATTGATTTTGCACATAACATTTTACAGATGCAAATAATATTTATGGAAAGGCCAAGCTGAATAATAAATAGGTGTCTATATAGATTTTTATTAATTGGGGAATTTTTTGTTCAAGTCCATTAGTTTTAAATTAATATGTATTGAAACTTTAATCTAAATTCATTTGTATAATGGAAATAAAATACTGGTATCCTCATACTATGTCTTAGGATCCTATTCTGAATTAGATTATTTCTAGATTTTCCCATGTCTCTATAATATTACCACACAAATTTTGACATATAAGCATATTCTTAGATTGAGACTTTAATGAAGTAGATATTGTTACTCAAAATTATTCAAATGAGCTAGATAATATTACTTAAAATGTAATTATTTTCATTATATGAAAATGCGAATCCTAATTAATCTGGTCATAGCCCGAGTTATCTTGATTTTTGCTATTAGAAAACTTGAAGCACTTTGAAAGTTACATTTCAATTATTTGACATTACTTGTTTTTCATAATTATTATAGGCTAAAATATAACTTTATTTCCTTTCTCTCTTCCCAAATATGTCATCAATATTCACTTGTTTGTCTGGATATCATCAGGTTCCCCATCACTTTCTATTCTCACTGTGTATATATCAACTAATTGACATATGCATTCAGAATTTTACTTGATAATCCAATTTCTGGTTTAGAGTTTAAAACTTATTATAAATTTACATATTTTAAACATGAAAAAATATAATCAAATAGCATGCAAACAATAATATTTTTGTTCCTACTTCACATTAAAAATACATAAACGAATTATTCATGTTGATTTACATTGATATATTGATGCAATCTCTGAAAGACTGAATGCTATTATTCAGTATGATACTATTATTTACTTGTTTTATAGGGGGTTGTTATGCTAGAACTTTATAGCAATTAGGTGATAAAGAGTTTTAGTCTCTGTAAAATTTCTGAGAGGCAGAATCACTCTGTGGGCATTCCCCTCTTCTTTAGTAATAAGTGTAATATTCATTCTCAGTAACAGGCAGAATTTGCACAAAGGCCCCTTAGCCATCTAAGCCATGCATTGCTCAGATGGATGATACTGAAAATCACTAAGTGAAAACTGCATTGCTTCCCTAGGGGAACTGTAGAAATACTTTAGGAAGTGCTCCGTTCTCTGTGTTTGTGCCTCCATGAATCCATATGTTGAAACTAAATCCAGAATGCCACAGAATGGAGAGATGGGCTTTTAGTGCATGGTTGGTACCTGAGGGTTTCACTTTTGAGAATGGATTTATGTCCTCACACAGGGGGATCAAGGGATGCTGTTTTCCCCTTTTGCAATATGAAGATGCAGCAAGAAGGCAACATCTATGAAGCAGGGACCTCTCACCAAACCCAATTCTTCTCTTATTTTGATCTTGGACTTCTTAGCCATAATAACTAAGAGAAATAAAATTCTAATGTGTATAAATTATCCCATATAAGATTTTTAATATAGTAGTTTGACTGGACTGAGACAGAAAGAAATGATAGGGAGGAAGTGATTCACATTTTTGTGATGATTAGCCTGTGCAGAGAGCAGATGAACCTTGAAGAATTCTGTGGATTGTTGCAAACTTCATTAGGAGATGGTCCACATTTCACTAAAGTTTCAGAACTGATATATTTATTGGAACAAAACAATACAGGTGTTTTATATACAGTTATTTACCTGGCAATGATTTCTTTTTCTCTATACCTATTTAAAAAAGAACACCAGAAGCGACCTGCTTTTACCTGGTAAGATCAGCTATATACTTTTATGGTATTGATGCTGGATTGGTCTATTTCCTGTTCTCTGCCATAATGCAGTCAATGGATAGTTGCTGTTTTTGTGGTACTGGGAATTGAACCCAGGGACACTATCACTGAGCCATTTTTACTTTTAATTTTAAGACAGGGTCTTTCTAAGTTGCCCAGGCTGGTCTCAAACTTGCGATTCTATGTCTCAGTCTCTTGAGTTGCTGGGATTACAGGCATGTGCCAACATTCCCACAGGTCTATGAATATCTTAATTGTCTTAACAACTCACAATGTCACACCCTTCTAAAATATTGATAACATTATGATGATTAGACCTGTAGAACAGGAAGTATCCTGGATACCTAATTAAGGCACGTGCAGGTAGGCAATGAGCTCCAGAGGCTCAGAAGATGGCATTTTACAAATTTTGGGGATCTTATTTGGTTAGAATATATCTTCACCAAAGAAAGTGATAGATTTATGTCAATTACATTGTGTATTATTAAGTGTTAGGACCACTATTTGAAGAGAACATATGGCATTGCTGAAGTGTTGCTAAATTGATTATTCACTGAATAATGCTTAAGGCCGTCAGGATGGAGGATCAAAGTTATATGCCAAAGTGTTCTGCCTGGGTTTCGTGACCTTGAAGTTCTAATAATATTAATAAACTCTGTAGCAAGTAAAGATGTTTAATGCAGCATCTGGAAAACCCCAATTAGAGATTAGTATTAGCTATTCCTAGGATTTTGGAGCAAAGCCATGAATTCTTTTACAGAAAATTACCCTGTTTTGAAACAAATCTTGGTTTATTATTAGTCTCAGTAAAGACAGTATGCCTGACTCTAGGATATCATGTGACCATACAGTCTGAACTTCCCATAGTGAAATGGGTATTATCAGATCTCTCTCTCTCACACACACACCCCTTTTAATTATGAGAGAATTTTTTCAAAACAAGGAAAAATGTTTGTAAGGGTTTAAAATAGTATGTAACACACACATACCACACACACATCTTTCAGAACTGCTCAAGATAATTTTTTATTACTTATGATCAATATATTTTTCTGACATACATGTTGTGTGTCTGTTTACACACACATAAATAAGAAATCTACCTTGAGCATTTCTTACATACAAGCAATTTATCTGGTAATGTCTAATTTTCTCTACACATCCTCTCCCTAAATCCATACATATATCCTCATGGAAAGTTCATAACCACTTGCCTGAAGAGGATTACACTCAAGCTTGATTTACAGTTAGTAATTTAAAATATGTTCATTATATTGTTAAGTTTTATTGTAGGATTACATTCCCAATATGAAGTATTTCTGAAAGACACTAAAAAAGGTATATCCCTCTGTAAGAAAATTTTATTAAGGATATTGACTTGTTAAATTTTTAGACTCAGAAATTGCTGGAAATATGACTATCCTTTGACTTATGAAGAACCACCATTAGTTGATCTAATTTTCAGAAATTTGGAAAGAATAAAATTGGATTAAAAATGGTGGTGAGAACTAGTCAGTGTGGTATGGATGGACCACATATACAAACATATTTATGTCTCATGTAGAAGCTCACTAAAAGGTATTTGCTAAAAATTAAACTCTTCAGAATCATATGCATAGGAAAATATGTTACATGAATTTCAGTCAGCATCTACCTCAGACACCCTCTTTTTTCTCTAAGGGCTTATGAACAAAATACTCATCTTATAGAGGTGGAGATCATTATGTTCTCCATGAAATCAATTACCCCTGAACACGATGGATCTACTTACTACTCTTTTGGTGTACCTACCTACCAATGATATAGACCTGTGGTAAACATTCAAAACGACTTTACACTCTGGATGGGTCAGAAGTCAATCGCTGGCAGATTAATTACATTGAGACCCTTCCATTCATTCTCTTCCTTGAACAGACAAATGCAGCTGACATATATTTTGCCATCATTGATTTGGCTTCTGCCATCATTAGAGTCCATGGAGCCATAAACAGATTTATAACCAATAAAAATTCTTCTGACTAACTAACTTCATATGAAATAAATATTACTGAGTTTATGCATATGGAAATGATTGGTCTTTCAAGAACCCCATCATCCCAACTCTACAGAATTATTAAACAGCCTTCAAAGACAAAACTGGTAGTCAGTTTGACATAGCACCCTGTAAAGATACCATCCAGCTTATCAAAGGATGCAGTCATCATAGATTCTTTTAATCACTGACCTATGTATGGTGATATTTTCCCAATGGCCTGAGTATGGAGGTCAAGGTAATAAAGATGGCAATGACTTGTCTCTGTACAATTTGCAAATAACAAATAACTCTTTTATACTTATGAATCTTCTATTTCTTAACATATCTCTTTCCTCATATCGGTTATTTATTCATTTAGAGATTTTGTTAGATATGATAAAACATCATTATTTATGACTTTACTTATTTTAAATTTTATCAATTTTGATAAAGAAATAGCTGGCCCTTTCTTCTTTCTTTTCTTCCTTTTTTCCCTATTACTTCTTCCTTTTTCCCATCTTCTTATCTCCATTCTTATATCATTCCTTTTGTTCTTGTCCTGTACCTTTTCATAAATAGTATATATTGATTCTTAAATGTTTCAAAATCCTTTTGTAATTATAATTATCAAGAATGTTTTAGATATTTACTTTCCAATCTGTTTCAATTACCATTTTAGAATTAAATAAAAGGTAAAACAAAATAAATATATAGTTTTACAAGATGAAATTACTTTTAACATAAAACATGAAGCTAAATATTCTTAAATTCTTTCATCTTAATTTCTTTAATATAATAGATTTATTCATAAATTTCATTCCCCTATTACAATAAATGAGCTTTTTCTGTATTCTATGATACTGCATTTTTAACTCTTCAACCATAACAATAACTGTAAATTTCTTTTAACATAACTTTTATCAGGATGTCTAATGGTGAAACAATTTCACACTACCTTTTATTATTCAGTAAACATTTTCAAACATTTGAATAAGGTCATAAAATATTTTCTCTAGAGCGACCTTAAAAACAGAGGTGGTCCTTTGAATCAGATTTTGAACTGTATATTCCATTGTAAAACCTTTTCCTTGGTTTGCAAAAAACACTCCAAAAACTTCTTACTCAGCCTTCCTCCATACAGATGTTCTTAACTTAGCCATTCAACCATCAGAACATTCCTGAGAATCCTCTAGGGAGCTGCCATAATGGTTTTCGTTAGACTTCTACCAAATACAGCAGTTAAGAAACATTGGCTACCAAATTATCTGCTTTAAAGAAAGTCAAAAGTAAATTTTTTTAAGTTGACTAATTAGACTGGTTTTTCTATCCAGTTTTCAGTTTCTTCAAAGTGGCTTATCTCTTTGAATTTATTGAATTATTTTCCTTTCCCCTGATTTTTTTCTGCAAAGTACTATTCTAGACACTTACGAACATTAGGGCATTAAATAAACACACTATGTATAGGATAATTAAATGAAATACTTTTTTAAATTAGGAAATTGAGAATTATACAGCTATTGTACCTTATCAGAGTTAGTAAGTGAAATTACACGATAGGTATTACAAGTCTAACCCTAAAGTTTACTCTCCTACCTCGTATAATATACTTTGTCAATTCATTTTGCTTAATTCATTTAATGTACTGCTTTATATTGGTAATATTTCATTAGTAGATATGTATGTATGTGTGTGTATACATACAAATATGCACACACGTGAATACGTGCACATATATGTATATATATATATATGTAAACACATAATGAGTTATTCTGAAGTATCAGGTAACAGAACAAAAAACCTTCTAATAATTTTCTATAAAATGCAGACTGCAGCTAGCTGTCACCAGTGATTATTGTAGAGTGTTAAATCATAATTAATTCAGCTTGAATTATTCTGATAATAATAGAGTTGCTATAAGAAATTCTGTTGCATTTCCTAAAGAAAATATTGCCAAGCATTTTGTCTTATTTTACATCATTGACTAATTTGCAACCAAGCAGCAATTTCTCAGTTAAATCCTTTTACATCATCAGGTTTCTGTAACTGCGTTTTTCTGTTGCAAGATGCTTTTTATCAAGAGAATATACTTCCAGAATTTATGTAAAATTTAATCCAATGCATTATCAGTGGTGAGAATATGGACTGAAACAATTACTTAGCTGAATTGCACAATGATTTCTTTTACATACATTTAGTAGTATAAGCAAAGATAGAACCTGACATTCACAGAGTGTTTTCTATGTTCCAGGAACTGTTCTCAGAGCTTTTTCTTGGATGAACTCATGTATATAAAAATAATCATTTTTATGCTCAATCTTATTAGTAAGTACTGTTATTTCTATTTTTTAAGAAGTTAATGAGTAAGCCAAGTCTCATAACTAGAAAATGGGGGCAATTATCTGTTCACATGGATAGATTAAACTCAAATGAATCTGTTGCTAACAATTGGAAAAAAATATTTTCATGCTATTAATTCAGTTTCATTTATTTCATTCATCCATTTAATGTATAAATATTATGTGCCAAACAGTAGAACGCAGGATTCTAGGGCCACAAAAATAAACCAAACAATTTAAAAAATTCTCTTCTGTCATGAACTTAATATTCTGAGATTAAAAAATAAATACCAAACAAATAAACATGTAATACGTCTGGTAGCCATAAAGGCTATGAAGAAACCAGTGTTAGGTTAAAATGTGGAAAAATACATTTGGAGTTTGTCTCTTATATGAGGAGGTCAGTGAAGTTATTGAGGTCCTCTCTAACGAGGTGACACTGGTGCAGATAACAGAGGGAGCCAGGAGTAAACAGAGAGTAAACAATCCAAGCTGAGAAAAAACTCATCCAATCCTGACACATGATTATGTTTGACATGTTTGAAGAATAGTAAGGCGGCCCATTAGAAAGGAGGAGTTAGTAGAAAGACATCAGGATCTAGTCACTGTTCAGATCTTGTAGCTATCCATCAAATCAGTAGGGCATTAAGTGACTTTGAATTTTACTCTGAGTGACATGTAGGGCACAAGAACATTTTCATCAGATCAATGTTTTTACTTGACTTTTATTTCAAATGGATTATACTAATTACTCTGTGGAGAATGGAGTACATAGGAGTAAGAGTGAAAATATGGACACAAGTTAGGCTACTGTACTAGCTCAGGAAAACCATATGGTGGGACTGGACCGGGAAGACATGATTGGAAATAATTAAATGGTACAAGTTTGGCTATGCTTTAGTGATAGAATAGCATCATTTGCCAATGAATGGGTGCAAGAAAGAGAGAATTTAAAGATAACTCCACAGTCACAGGTCTGAGCAAACAGATGACTGGAAATGCATTACTGAGATGGAGATAATTCTAGTAAAATAAGCCGTGAAAGACAAAATTAATTATTTAAGATTGCTACATTTAAGATGCCTATTTAACATTCAAGGGCAGATGATACACAAGCAATTAGACATGTTGGTCAAAATCTGAGCTGTACCTAGAAATTTTTGAATTGACCAGTTCCATCAGGAAACCTGAGGAGATCATACAGTAACTGAGTGTAGATAGGAAAAAGAAGAGACCCAAGAACTTAATCTGGGTAGCCATCTCAGGATTAAGAAACAAGGATGACAAGGGACCCAGAGAAACTGTGAAGGCATTTCCATTATGGAAGAAAGAAAATGAAAGAGAGAATGGAACACTTTTGATAACATTTTAAAAGTATATTAAATAAGAGGAAATCATGCACTGGTATAATAACAATCACTAAAAAGTAGTCTTTGGATTAATCTATATGGAGATTTTGGTGACTTTGATGGAAGAGTTCCAGCAGAGAAGTAGAACTTAATGGGGTGGAGTGAAAGTGTGCACCACAAGTTTAGATAACTGATATTTTTTAGCAACTTTATTAAGATGTTTTCCATATCATAAAATATAAACTATTTTTGAATTTTACTGTGAGAGAGGGTGCAGAATTGGAGAAGCACCTGAAATAGAGTATATGATGTAGGGAGGGAGGTTTTCAAAAACCAATCAATTAATTATTTTGTTTTTAATATAAGAAATTTTGCACTATGTTTATATGATATGCATTGTGTAAGACATGTTTGCAAAAATGAAAACATTCAAGCCTCTAGAAGGAAGAACATACAGGGCAGAAGTTGAGAGGTTAGCTTTAGCCAAGAGGAAAGGTAATGTTTCTCTTATATTAGGAGAGAAGATAGCATACATACAGAAGCAAGTAGGTTGGTAGATTGGCTGGTGAAGTTTTATAAAGTTTACTGATTGGCTTTATTTTTCTCAGCAAAGTCTACAACAAGGTCATCAACTATCAATGTTAAGGTGTCTTTGTGAAGACAGGGGAGGATCTCTAGAAGTTTCACTTGAAGGAAGCAATATGAAATAGTCCTTGGGAGAATGAAGAGATTAAAAAATTGTAGTTAAGCTTCATCAAGGGCCCATATGAAGTTAGAGGTAATACATTCAGAATAAAATTAATCAGCATAGTTGGCAATTTTCTTTATTGACAATAGGAGGTATTGAGACAGTCAGAGTAAATACTGAATTGGATGTAACCAGGTTATTAATCCAGAGGATACTTTGCCCAAGGTGTGCCACAGGACAGGGGAGGGCAGAGAAACTGAGGGAATTTCATGAAGTGAGATAAGCCAGACACAGAAAGACAAATAAGTTCTCAGAGAGTGGAGAGTGGAATGGTGGTGGCCAGAGGCTGTTGTGGGTAGGTGCTGGTGAGACATTTGTCCAAGGAGACAAAGTTACAGTTAGTTGGGGATATAAATTCAAAAGATTTATATTTTACAGCACAGTCACTCTAGTTAATGATGATATATTGTATTTGTGAAAAATGTTAAGAGAGGGAATGTTAAATATTCTTACCACAAAAAAGATACCTAAAAGAAATCATACCTATTTTAATGAGCTAGATTTAACCATTCCACAGTGTACATATAACCTTTGAAGCAGCAGGTTGTATACAATGAATGTGTACAATTTTATCTGCCAATTTAAAATAAATACTTAATTTTCTTTAATACAGTTAAAAAAAAGAAACCTTAAATGTCTATAACGAGTGTTCAAGTGATGATGTTTCACAGAGTATGAGTAAGAATGGATGGAGATCCTGCAGCAGGTGAGGAACAGTGAATGTCAGGGGTGACCACGTACAACTTAGAGATCCTGATGGGGTCAAATTATTTCATATTGGCCTTTATTAAGTAAGGAAAAGATCACTTGTTGGCTTTCAGTTCAGACTTTAAACATATTCTTCTAGTTAGAAAATTTCTTTCTCTTAATATCTATGAGTTGATTATTTTGGTGATTAGTATTAAATAGTGATTTTTGCCTTAGAGATAAATTATGTTTCAATGTTATTTTGGGTAAATGAATCTGTTTAGGTGTAGGCAATCAGTCAGGTTTTATATGTGTGTGTGTGTCTATACACACACACACACACACACACACATACACACATATATACATACACACATACATATATCATTAAAAAAAAAAAACACTTGGGAAAAAAGTAGAGTAACATGGAACCAATGCAATTATTTTCACTAGTGTTGAGTACCAAATTCAGAATTTATGCAGCGGAAACTTTTAGCTTGAATGAGTTAAAGCTTTTGGATTTGAAAACCTGTCCGTTTCTTAATATAATCAGATATGTGAGTCTCTGTAAACTTTCTTTGCTTTCAAAGGCAAACATAACTAATAATTTCTGTAAAGGTCTTGAATCGTTCCAACATCTGTTCTTGGTTTACTATAAAAACCATGTCTCTGATCTCATGTGTTGAACTACTGTATGTTTGCCACTGTCTATTTCCTGTGAAAAAATACATCGAACAATAATAGCTTTTGTTCCTAATGTTCCGACCACTAAAACAGCTGAACAAATAACATCCATGCTTTCATTTAGAATAATTTATTCCATGTACATGTTTATGCAGAGTCATTTGGCTTATTGGATGTTTCATCATTTAAAAATCAAATCTCGGAATTTTAGACTACTGAAAACTCTGGCCTAATAGTTTCCTCATGCTTATAGTAATTCTCTTAACAGCATTTCCTTCCTAATTCATCATCTTATTTTGTGTATGGTTTGGTATATATGAGTAGAAGTGGTTAAAATCTCCTTTATTAACAAAGTTAGTGGAAATTTCCATCCGAGGCCACACATTTTGCAAATAACATTAAAAGATTAAATAATTTGGCATTTAAGTCATAAAAAGTAAATATGTTTGCTCTTTTGTTGCCTAAAGAAATAACAACTATAGATTAGTAATGATATAAATTATAATACATTTGTCTTAGCTCAACACACTCCAGAGGACTTAATGGTAGGCTGAGTAACACACAGCAAACCTAACTTCCATTCCACAAAATATCTTATTACATAAACTTTGCTAGCCAGACATGGAATAAGCCATGTGCTGATTAAATAAGACAAATATAAACACTCTCTAAAAGTCAGGAAAACAAGTTACTTAAAAATAAGTTCTAAATCATGTGCAGTGGCAACAGTTTGGAATATTTTTTAATATACATAACTCTTCTATTTAAAAAAAATTAGGAATTATAATTTAAATCTTGGTCACCACAACATTCCATTGAAAACCAAACCCTGCAGTTCGTCATTCAGCTAGCCAGTTGACACAGTGTCTAAGAGACCATCTGAAAGCTCAGAACATCTAACGTTTTTCAATTTCATTCAGATATTATAATCTATTAGAAAAGTGATATCAACTGTCAGTTTTAAGGTTTGAGTTGGAATACCAGTGCTTATGACGTCAATATTTCATCAGAATTCAGTTACCTTGAGGAGAAACCACTTTCTTGATTGTAATATATTCTAATTCAGGATATAATGAACTGATGTCTGTTAGATTCTGGAGTTGCTATAACCAAATACCACAAACTGGGTAGCTTAGAAGATTAGAAATGTATTATCTCACCATTCTGGGGGTCAGAAGTTGAAATAAAGGTGTCAGTTAAGTCATGATTGTCCAGGGAAGAATTTATTTGGGTTTTCCCAGCTTCTGTGAGTTCCCTGACTTCTGGAAGCACGAGTACTATCTTCACATGATAGTCTCCTGTGTGAGTGTCTCATGGCACTCAAAATGTTCCCTTTTCATAAGGACAGATCATGTAAGGGATTAAGACTTCATTTTAACTGAATTGAGTCTGTAGGCCTAATCTCCAAATAAGATGAAATTCTACAATACTAGTGATTAGGACTCCAGTGTATCTTTTAGAGGTACAATTTCTTTAGGAGGGAGAATTTAACTCATAACAAAGTCTTTTTATGTTGCCAGCCAGTTTTCTCATAGGTATGACAGGTGAGTTTTATAGCTCACATTTTTTTCAACAATGTTACACTTAAAATTTTATATGCTATATGTTTGTGATTGGTAACATTTAAACATCTAATCAGTGGATAACATTTAAACATGTAATCAGTGTATGACCCTATGTAAAATCTTATTCACAACTATAGTATTTCTCAAAGAAAATTATAACAGTAATTTTTCCAAATCTAGATTTGTTTAGCTAGGGAGCTCTCAGGGGATACCACTTGTCTCACATCCAGGGGTGTGGATGGAATTCCTTCAACTCACCCTGATTTTCTGCTTGAGTCAAATCTTTAGCCATAGTGGTGAGCACAGCTCTGGTTATGTCATTATGACATCAAAAACTCAGATAGCTCTAAGCAGTAATGTCTGGTGGCTTCTCTGAAAGTGTGTGCTTAAATTCTTTCTTATTTATTTATGACTTGTCAGAAACCAAAGAAGTATCTCAAATATTCAACATAGTTGCATAATATCACATATTCCTTTCCCGTTCTTTTCTCTACAATCAAAAACTCATTTTACAAATTCATTACAAATTCATTTCAAGATAGTCCAGCTTGGCAGGTGACACATGCCTATAATCCCAGTGGCTCAAGAGGCTGAGGCAGGAGTATCATGAGTTCAAAGCCAGTCCAGCAAAAGTGAGGCCCTAAACAATTCAGTGAGACCCTGTCTCTAAATGAAATACAAAATGGGACTGGGGATGTGGCTCAGTGGTTGAGTACCCCTGAATTCAATCTCCGAACACTCCTCAAAAAAAAGTCCACCACAGAAAGTTAGACTAATTGATGGATTATATTCACTTAATTTGAAAATACTTGCTATGTTAACTTGTTACCAATTTCTCTAAAATTTTTCTAATTCTTAACTGTTCAGGCACAGCTTTCTTTAAAACAATGACTTCCTCAATTTCAAGAAACAAATATTTTTTAAAAAGCTTTTCCACCTTCATTGAGGTATGAGGTATGTGGTAAATATATATATATTTGCATTATACAAAGATGCTTTGAGATAACATACATTATGAAAAAGTTGTGAAAACTGAGGTAATTAACAGACCCATCATTTCACATGGTTAGTTTTCTATTTAGGTGAAAAAAGTTAAGGTCTGCTCAGCAAAATTCAAATATGCAATATTGTATTGTTAACTAGAGTCACCATAAAGTACATTAAAACCCCCAAATGTATGTATTTATTTGTTTATTGTTACCAAGGATTGAACTCAGAAGCACTCAACCACTGAGCCACACGTCCCTGGCCCTATTTTGCATTTTATTTAGAGACAGGGTCTCACTGAATTGCTTAGTGCCTCACTTTTGCTGTGGCTGGCTTTGAACTCACGATGCTCCTGTCTCAGCCTCCAGAGCTGCTGGGATTACAGGTGTGTGCCCCCAAATCTAGCTCCAAAAGGTATTTATACTGCAGAATTGAAAATTCGTACTATTGAACATTTCCCCATTTCTCCATGCCCTACCTTCTGGCAATCACTGTTTTATTCACTACTTTCATGAGTTTTAACTTTTTTGGATTCCACATGAAAGAGAGATCATGCCCCTTTCTGTACCTGACATACTTCACTTAGCTTAATATCCATCAGGTTCATTCACATTACTGCAAAGGACAGAATTTTGTTCTTCTTGAATGTGACTAGTAGAATATTTTCTTTACCCATTCGTCTATCAACAGACACTAAGGTTTATTCCATGTACTGGCTATTGTGAATAATGCTGTACTGAATCTGCAAGTACCAATATCTTTTTCTCTCTCTCTTATTATTTTTAATAATGTTATTGTATTTATGTGTGCCTTCATTATTTATGTGTGCCTTCATTTTATTTTACTTTTTTTTTTTTTTACTTTTACTGACTGCATTTTGATTCATTGTAGACAAATGGGGTACAAGTTTTTGTTTCTATGGTTGTGCATGATGTGAGAAGAATGGAGGGACTTTCGATTATGTAGAGGGAAATGAGAGGGCAGGGGTATGAAAAATGGTTGGATGAGAGAGACACCATTACCCTGTATACATGTATGATTACATGAATGGTATGAATCTACATTGTGCACAACCAATGTCTTTTTGACAAATTTATTTCATTTTCTGTGAATGTATATACTTAGAAGAAGAATTAAAATTAAACAATTTTTCTTGACAAAAACTGTCCATAAATTAAGTGTAGAAGGACTGTATTTTAACTTAATGATAGCCATATGTGACACACCCACAAATAATCAATGGTGAAAAGCTTAAAGCTTTTCTTCTAAGATCAGGAACAGGAGGACAAGTGTGCCCAAACTCATTACTTTCATTCAATACAGTGCTGGAAGTCTTAGCCAGAGCAATTAGGCAAGAATTTTAAAAAGCATCCAAATCATAAAGGAAGTAAACTAGTTTGTTAATGACATGGTCTTATATATAGAAAAATCCTAAAGATGCTATTAAAAAAACTGTTACAGATAATAAATGTACTCAGTGAAATTATAAGATAAAAAGTTAACATTAGAAATCTGTTGTTTTTATCCATTAACAGCATGCTATCTGAAAAATAAACTAAAAATATCCCAGTTACGATGCCTTCAGAGAATAAAATATTTAGAGTCAGGTGCAGTGGCACAGGCCTGTAATCCCAGAGGCGTGGAGGCTGAGGCAGGAGGTTTCCAAATTCAAAGCCAGCTTCAGCAACTTAGGGAGACTCTGTCTCTAAAAAAAGAAAAAAATGTCAGGGCCTGGGGATGTGGCTTAGTGGTAGTGGTGAAGCACCACCCCTGGGTTCAATCCCTAACGTCAAAGTTAAATAAAACATTTAGGAATAAGTTTAACAAAGGGATGAAAGATCTATAAAATGAACACCATAAAATATTGATGAAAGAAATTAAGGTAGATACAAATAAATGGAGAGATCCTGTGTTCATGGATTGGAAGAATTAATATTGTTGAAATGTTTATACTATCCTAAGTGGTCTTCAGATTCAATGCAAACCCTATCAAAATTCTAATATAATTTTTCATGTGAATAAGAAAAACAGTACTAAAATTTTATGGAGCCACAAAAGACATTGAGTAGACAAAGCAATCTTGAACAAAAAGATCAAAGCTAGATGGATAAAACTAAATGTAATAAAATACAATAAAGACACTGTGCTCATCTGCAAGGGACATCAGCATTCCATATGTAAAGTAATAAGACTTTAAATGTTATGGGGTGCAACTTAAGAACAGACTGATCACCACTGAGAAGTCCAAATTTGAGAGTCTTTATTAGCCAGCCAGCTGACTGTCTCACACAATGTCCCCAAAATGGCTATTGGGAGATCAGACCCAACCATAGGGTTGCAGGGGTTTTGATACCATATGTCAGTACACCAATCATAAGTGTCTTGCCATGATTCAGAACTATACACTAACATCATGAGATCTAAAATTATAAGCAGAAGGGGAAGTGGGTCAAAATGACCTTACTTAGGTACAAATTAAAGAATGGTGACTAACATCTAGACAATCACTACTGACATCACTGTTGACATGGTGCATTGTTTAGGAAAAATAGGAATCAAAAAGAGGACAATTTTTCGTTATATAAGAATTGCCATTTTGTGTTGCCAAATATGTCATGCTAAGCAACTGTTGATGGGTACAGAGGTGGGATGTTCCCATGGGAGAAGTATTTCCTACATAACATGGAGACTCAAGGTAAAATGAAGTCTGTTTAGCCATTGCCCATATAACCTGGCCTATAACATTCCCATGAAGCCAAATCTGTCAACCTGTCACATACAGTACTTGTCAGTGAATTCAGATATTTTCTTTTTCCAGCTTATGCATTTGTATTTTCTTCTAGACTACAGTAGCCGCTCCTTCCCACACACTGCTAATCCATGGACCATCATATGTTCCAATGATTAAAACTGTGAATAGTACTGAACCCTCTGTGAGCTACATTTTTTCCTGTATATACACACCTGTGATAAAGTTTAATTCACAGTTTAGACACCATAAGAGATTAATAGAAATAATAAAATAAATAATTAATTTAACAATATAATGCAAGTTATATAAATGTGGTTTCTCTCTTTCTCTCTCTCTCAACTTATCTTATAGTTCTTTAAGCTTTTCACTTACAGGAAATACTTTATGGGTTCCCTTTGCCATATCTGAATAGCCAACACCACTATTCTTACACTTTGGGACTGTGCTTTCTTCCCTTCCCTGCCCTTCCCTTCCCTTTCCCTTCCCCTTCCTTCCTTCCTTCCTCTTTCTTTCTTTCTTTCTTTCTTTCTTTCTTTCTTTCTTTCTTTCTTTCTTTCTTTCTTTCTTTCTTTCTCTTCTCTCTCTCTCTCTCTCTCTTCCTCCCTCCCTCCCTCCTTCCCTTCCCTCCCTCCCTCCCCCCTCCTCTCTCTCTCTTTCTTTCTTTCTTTCTTTCTTTCTTTCTTTCTTCCTTTCTTTCTTTCTTTCTTTCTTTCTTTTTCTTTCTTTCTTTTCTTCTGACAGGAATTGAACTCAGGGACACATAACCATTGAACCACACTCCCAACCTTTTTATCATTTATTTTGAGACAGGGTCTCACTAAGTTGTCTAGAGTCTCAATAAGTTTCAGAGACTGCCTTTGAACTTGTGATCCTCCTGCCTCAGCCTCCTGATCTGCTTGGATTACAAGTGAAATGTGCACCACTGCTCCTGGCAGGACTATTCTTAAGTAAAATAAATGTTACTTGAACCCAAATGCCGTGATACTGCTACAGTTAATCTGATGACCAAGACAGCTATGATATGACTGACTCGACATACTATAAGTAATGGATACACTGAAGGGATGATTCATATCCTGGGTGGGATGGTGTGTGAAAAAGAGAGATTTCACTGGGATGCTGAAAACTGTGTGCAGTTTAAAACAAATGAATTGTTTCTTGCTTGATTTTCCATTTCATATTTTCAAATCATAGTTGACCACAGGTAACAGAAACTTGAAAAGCAAAAGCACAGATAAGGGGAGACTGCTGTATTTTGCTTTTTAAAAAATGTATTAATGATATCGTCACCACTGAGGAGTAACTACTCATGAATTGAGAACCACAGGATGACATTATATTCTTTGAGAATGTTGGATATGATGGCATGTATACACACACACACACACACAACACACATGCACACACTGTATATTAGAGACACTGCTGCCCACATGGTACTCTACTGGCCAGGGATGCACATTTGCTGTTGTGTCTCACTACTTCTGCAACCTAGTTCAACATGGTTCTAGATTAAGATTAATCTTGTTCTCCTAGTGAGAAATGTTCCTTTTCTGGAATAATATACTCTAGCTCTGATCCTCAGAAACTTCTTGGAGGGGACAGAAATTCAACTTCTCTATTTTTTTCTCTTGTCCATACTTCATTTCATTAACTCAAGAAATATTCATTGAACACTTAGTGTAGGCAGGGCGATATGCTCTTCACTGGCATTTCATCAGGAAAGCGACACAGACTTGAGCTGTGCCCTTACTGAGATCATGATTTGGTGAGGGAAATTGAAATATGCATTTACTTTAAAAAATGTAGAATTGTAGCCTTTCATGACATGTTTAGCAGAGATATTCTGGTTTCTAAAATCTCTCTCCCTGATATTTCCCTCTCCTCTTCCCTTTCTTTTCCCACTAAATGTTCTCAGGTTGATCTAGGAAAGCACCACAAGTGTCTCTCCCACCAGAGTCCCCGTCCCCCCCAAATTAAAAAACATCAATGCAATCCTACAACATCACAAGCACACCGATAGCATATTGCATTGTCTTTTGAGGTGGGAGGGGAGTTAGAAATGTGGGAATATAGGAAGGAAGGAAGGAAGGAAGGGAGGGAGGGAGGGAGGGAGAGAGGAAGGAGGAAAAATTCTAACTTATTCCCTGTCAACTCATTTCTGAATACAGATTTGTGATATAATTCATTTGAATTTGAGGATTTCCTGCAATGCCATTTTACAAAGCAAAAGAGCAGCCCCACAATTTTCATGAAATCGTTTTTCTTTGATACATGAATTTTGTCATGGAGGGCAGACATCTGCACCTTTACTTCTCCTGTGGCAGGTTGAGCCATGCAGATTCATAGGACAAAACAAATTTGCTACCCTTGTTCTTTCATTTGAACTGATTATACCTTATCAAAATAGATTCTCTTTAAGTTTCACTCAGGCTTCCAGTCAGGGATGGTTTTCCTGAACAGTATTGGCAGGAGGCTCTGACTTTCATTTGGATTTTCAGCTTTAGTGTCAGGTTGAGTACGGAGTTGATTAAATTATTCTATTCCATTTCTGAGATACCATTTTTAAATGTCAAATCATTGCTAGATGCTAGACCTTTCATTGTATTTTAAAAGTGTATTTCAGCCAGCTTTTAAAGAAAAAAGTACTCCCTAAAATATTGAATCAATAGGGTCTAAATGATGGACGTTTACTCAGTTGCATTAGTTGTCTGAAAATAAAACCTATGATACAGATGTTTCTTGCAAGTTGCTGACCTGCTTACCAATGGTGGCCATTTTATTTTTCACCAGGTGCCTTGTGAATATCACCAGTAATTTTGATTTGCGGTGATAATATCCTCAGAATAAGTTCTTATGAGGAAAAGTGGATTTAGTGTTAGAGACACAGATATTTTGTAAAAACTAAGAGTTAACCTAGTATCACATGTACTGTATTACTCTGACTAGAACACCCTGCCTAAATGGAAATACAATCCAATGTGTATTTTCTTTTATATTCATGTGTTTCAAATCAGTCAACAGTTTGATTACCGTTTCTTCTCTCTCTTCTTTAATTCATAAAATGTCTTTTGAACAATAGAAAATATAAGACTAGGGCTTAAAACAAGATGCTTAGTTAAACATTTATCTATGAATCACACAAAATCACCAAATGAAAGCAAATGAAGCATTATATTGGTCTGTGTAAAACCATATATGTCTAAAAGCATATGATGTTAAGCCATTTAGCAATATGCCTAAGTATTACTTGGAAGAACACAGGATAGAATAAGGTTTTAAGGCTATAGGTTTGGGCTTTTGAGCTAATATAACTGCTATTTGAGAAGTTACATGCCCTTGGGTGGATTATTTAGTTTCTCTAGGCTTGAGCGTCTTCAATTTGAAAGTGCACATAAAATTGGAAGAAATGAATTCTTGCAATGATGCAAGAATAAAAAGGCACTGAATTAAATAATTTACTTAGAGAACCTTGCCTAGCACCTGGTTATAAAAAAAAAAAAATAATAGTTCTTTTCCTCATTTTCCTGAGATTGTTCAGAATTCACTTTTCAATTGAACCCAAGTGTGGAAGGCCAGAAGAAGAATCATAGACAGTACTAATTATCACTGTCCATTCTCAAAGTTCTGTTGTCTGTGAAAATAGAATTTTTCCCCTTGTGCTTTTACCCAAGGGCTCTAAAAATCTAATATGTCTCTTATTCCTGTATCCACTTCCATCTCCCCAGGGCCAGTGCTACCCAGTGCCCTCCAGGAATGATGTATTGCTCGCAGTTATATTTCAGCAAGTTCTTATAACATTTCTTCTGACTGTTCTGCTTCCTGTGACTTCAGCTTGCTACACAGAATCTTATTAGATATTCTTCTATCATCAATTTTCTTCATGAATCTAGCTCAGTGGATCTACTTTATATCAAGTAATGTTTAAATACTACTGGACTGATTGTGTTACGATTCATTAATCTTGCCATTTGATATGAATAAATGACTCTACAGTATTATTTTTTGTTTGGTAGGTTTTTTCCTTTGAAAATTTCAGTATCATTCTGGATTTGGAGATCTACATTTTAGCCTGAATATCTAGTGGTAGTGAAATAAATCTTTAGAACCTAATGTTACTAACTTATTGGAGTCAATGTTAAAAGTTATTTAAATATTTGAGTAATATTTCTGATGTTCAATCCTTAATTAAAATTGAGAATTGTTTAGTGTTAGGTTTAAAACTAAATTGTTACAAAAAATCGTTGACCACTTGCTGTGGACTGAATTCACATTGTAACCCTAACCCCTAATGTGACTGCATTTGGAGATAGGGTTTTTAGGCAGTAGTTAAGATGAAATGAGGTCATACAACTGAGGGCCTAACATGATAGGATTAGTGGGATTATTCAAAGAGGAAAAGCTCAAGATCTCTTTATCACTCCTTGCCATGTGAACAAAGAGAAGGTGGCCATCTGCAAATTAAAAATAGAACCCTCACTAGAAGCCTCACCCTGATGGAAACTTGATCTTACTCTTCTCAGCCTTCACAACTGGAAGAAAATCCATTTTCCTTTTCTAAACCATTCAATCTTTGTATTGTGATATGGTTTACCAAGCTGACTGGTATACCTCTTTTAATATTTTCTAAGTCCCAACAAACTTGCTTGTCTTCTTGATTTTCTTCATCTAGCAGCATGTTATTCAAGTGTTCGCCACTCAAATTGGGGAATTAGTTTATAATATATACTTCTACTTTAGAAAAATCTCAGTCATAGAGGTTCTTATTATGTTCTTTATGACCCATTACCCTGTAGATTACAATAGCCTCACATATACAGTTTATATCATTTATGGCAAGATAAACTGGCTTAAATGTATAGAAAAGAGAGCCGGTCAATGTTTCAGAATTTTAGCAATTAATGATGAAGTGAAAGTTTAAATTGTAGAAATATTCATGATTTGTAATTCAGTGATTTCATTTTGGGATCTTTATTGCAAAAACAGCAAAACATAATAAATATTCCACTCAAAAAGTTTATTCCAGCATTACTTACACTAGTGAAGAAGTGAACCCAAACAAAGGATTATATAATTAGAGTAAACTGAACAAAATCATAGGAAAAAGAAAAAAAAAAAAAAACTGAAGGATTGATTTTCCTGTGATTAGATTAGAGGTACTTTTTTCATGTTCTCTGTTTTACCTGATATCATCCAAATGTTTTCTCAATAAAGTTTATATGTGTACAATATGTGTATATATTTTTTGCATCATATTTTAGGAAACTAAATAATCATTGCCTAAATAAATTCCATGGTGTCATCATTTATACATATGGTAACTACAATTTAGTTCTAAAAATAATCCCTGATACATAAATGTTTATCTTTGCAAAGTTTTAGTTTAAAATACCTGGCATCTCTAAAAATAGTGAGAGTTAGAGATGACCAAAATAATTAAGGAACTTTAAATTTGTTCCCATGAAGCAATTGAGCCAATATATTCTCAGAGTAATAGAATACAGTCAACTCTCTACATGACTGATTGCATCTTCATCTTGTAGCTATAAGATGTAAACACTATGAAGACTGTAATGATATAAAATATCCAAGCAATCCACAGTAACAACAAAACCACTGCTATGTTGTACTTTTATGAAATCTTAAATTATCATATCAACATAAATACTAATGAAATTTGAATACAAAGTTAAAATTAACTAATAAAATGGTCGTCCCATTTTACCTGAAGATTACCAGCAATAATAGCAAATGAATGTTAGTAATTTTCATAAAATAATTAAAAGATCTGTTTTCATGGACTTCTGTGTTGAAATAAGCCTTACTAAGATCTGCTCAGAACTACTCTCCTTGGACCTATGTGCACAAGTTTTTGTATTCTCACTACTTAATAAAAGAACATTTCCATGCCTTTTGTTTAGTTGAATGTTGACAAGTTCAACTTCAGATCTCTTTTACTGAGACATATTAAATTAATGCCACTGCAGTAAAAGTAAAAGAATAATACATATGTTTTGCCCACTGGATATTTACTATTACTGAAAATCAAACTGATGACCCATTTGCTGGGACTAGTTATTTTGGTACTGATATTTTCTTCATAAACATATATTTAAGGTCATATTCCTGACAGAAACTCAATATGCATATTTTTTTACTTCGTATGAGTGAAAAGAATTTGAACAAAGACCAGGCATTTATTTAAAGCACAAATCTCACTTTATATTCAAAACATGTAAATTGAGGTGAAATGATATTTGGATTAGTGTTGAGAATAGATAACAAAAGTCCATAAATTAGCAAGTATCATGTTTTCATTATATGACTTTGAGGCAGGTTTGAGAACTGGAACGTTAAAAAGGCAAACCACACTCAACCAAGCCCAGTTTAATTTCTTGCACACTCAAAGGACCAAAAATTCAAACTTTTTTTATAATTTCTTAATTTTTCTTATCAAATTAATAGATACATAAATCAGTATGTAACCTAAGTTTTTGAAAAAGTTGGGTTTGCTGATCACCTTATATATAGCATCTCACCTAGCTCTCCCAAAAATCATAAAAGGGTATTATAGTTTCAATTGATATGTAAGGAAAATGAAACTTTGAGAAAATACACAACATACTCAGGATTATTCTCTTAATAAATTATAGTGCCAGCATTGGCTTCCCATTGACTCTAGAGTTCATTCTTTGTAGAACTGTTTTTCTATGTAGCAGAATATGTGTCTAGGAATCTAGACATGCAAAACATTCCAACTATAGAATAATATGTATGTGCGTGCATGCATGTGTGTTTGATATTCTTTTTTTAATGAAGTATGTAGAGATATTTCTATATCAACATGAAAATATTCAAAGTATTTTATTATCCATATTCATTGGATCTCAAGAGATCTAAACTACTGCAGTCCCATGACTTAATTGGATATTTTATGCTTCTATTGCAAAATTGAGATAACTGATTTTCTAATTACATCCTTTACATGTTCCACTTCTCACATCTATGCATTGCTTATAAAACTTAAAATTTAAGGAGAATGAAGAGAGTGAAGTATTAGAGGAAACATAGGTGGTTTGCTGCACTCCATTAATTATATCTTCTATCTTTATTCCTTTCTTTTCCTTTTTCTTATCATATACAAATATCCTTGCTGGAAAAATACCAATACATACTTTCCCTCAATCTTTTGTTTTAATTTCATCATGCTCCTTTTCCCAAATTTTCATGTCAGTCTAAAATATCATATTACTTTCCCACTTAGCTTTCAAGAAATTTACAAGCCCAAAGGTCCACAGTGCAGTACCAAGATGTGAGGTCATTGAACAAATATTTGCATTTAGCAATGCATGTGGTTTTCAAATCATTATAGACATGAATTCAGTAGTATGAACTCTTACTAGCAGAGATACCTGGGAAACATGTGACCTGCAGTTACTACCTACTTATTTCCCAATGGATTTTATATAGAATAGAAATTTTTCTTTGCATAGGCCTCCTGGAAGTGAAAGGTATGTGAGGTTCTCAGTACTAATATACTGGAAAAAGTTATTGGCTCTCACTTGAGATTATAGAGATATGCCATTGAAAATATCACTTTTCCATGAGTTTGATAACACCAAAAAGCACAGTATGGTCACATTTTAAGAAAAGAATTACAACATCCTAAAAATTCAACCACAACTTTAAGACCTTTAAGGCTGAATGGTTATTCAAAATGCCAAAATCTTCAGTATTTTGTAAACAGGAACATGTTCTGATTTAATCTTGGGCAAATTTCTGTTATTTCTCTAAAGAGAGGTGAATATGATTTCTTTATGAAACATGGAATTGTTCATGTTTTTGATAATACTGATCTAAATTAAATGAGCACAGATTAATCAGTTGCTTGAAATGTAGAATTTTTCATTCTTAAGCAATTATGGATCATTTAAAGAACTATGCCTTTAAGAACAACAATTTTTAAACATCTTCATTTTTTTCTTTATTTTGAAAAAAATGTGTGCTCTGATGAAATGTATAAATATATTACACATTATCAAACCTTAAAACCAAAGGCTTTACCAATAGCAAACAGTTCTCTCTGAGGTTAATTGCAGTCTGTGGAACTCATTACTTGTGATTTCAATGGTGAAATATGGAACCTTCTACAAATTAAGGTCTTTGGCTATAGCTATGGGAAATTCTTCATGATGAACAGGATATGGGGATGGCAGTCAAATACAAACCTGACTGATTTTCTAAAAAATGAAAAAAAAAGTTCAGTATGTGCTGAATTTGTCCTTCAGGTTTGTTTATTTCAGGGACTGCACATTCTAAACAATGTGGGAATTGTAGTAATTTTAGAACCAATGTAGATAAATTTACAAGTGAAATCACAATGTTTACAAAAGGCTATATGGAACAGTATACCTTACTTATACCACATGCTGGTAATCTGGAAAGTGGGCTATTAATTAAAGTGGACAATTCCTTGGCCTTTCTTCATGTTGACTCAATTTTGCTAAATCTTTTTTCTAAGTTTCTTTTCTTTTCTTTACTTTTTTTTTTATAACACCGAGTATGAACATTAAGTAACTCTTTATTTTCCTTTTCATGTCCAAGTAGAATGAAAACATCAAATACATATTCCACCATTGCCCCATGTGGAACAAGCCAACATAATCTTCTGAGGTAAATGTACTCTTGCCCATAACAGAATAGTCAATTTTATACTCATTTTTATTATATTAATATGAAAGTTTCACTTAAGTACAAGGTTCTATGAAATTAAACCTGTATATAAACTGTTAATGTTACTTATAGTTTTATACAAGATAGAAAAAAATCAGGATTAGGTAATTGTGAATAAATCATTATCAGCACATAAATAACAAGGGGAACAACTGATAACTCATTAGTTAAACTTGTCGCATAATTACAGAATAATTGCAATTCTCATCAGCAACTGTTAAAAGCTGATGAAATTTGTTTCAATAGAACATGTATAAATTTGCACTTCGTTAAAACATCTGCAAACTGTGGTAAACACTTTTAGTGCATAGGGCTAGAGGCATTATTGAAACCAGTATTCTTTTTCCTTCACCTTTTGTTTCCTGTGAACTTCTATTTTTTAATTCTTTTTTCCTTTTCCTCTTTCTGTTCTCCTTATTTTTCCTCTTAATCTTCCAATCTATTTTTTAAGAATTTTAAACAGCCCATGTAGTTCATGTCACTCTGTCTTCAAACTTTGAACCTAAAGCTCTTATGCCTTTGAATGTAGTTTTTATAATGCAATAGATTTTATACTTATACAGTATAAAAATGAATTCCCAAACCAAATCCAAATATGTAATCATCATTTTCTATTTGGACATTTCTCTTATCTAAGATGTAGACATTCACTGGCAAACATGTGTTGAACACAAGCTATATACCAAATACATGAGCTATGGAATTGAAAAAGAGATAATTTTATGTTCAGAATTAATTAAATTAGGTGTACTGTGTTCAAATTCCAAGTGATTTATTTAAAATTTTCATTGTTCGAGATTATACTACTAACACAGCTAATGTCTTGTAATTGGATTAAGAATGCAGAGAAAGAGTAGAGATTTGGAACAGAATTCAACCTTGAAACCTGCCTTTTTCTTAAATTCCACAGGTAATCCCTGGTCAAATTTCTTGACTCTAAACTCCCAACAAATTGTTTTTTCTTCCAGCTCAACTTCTACAATGTAAGTTAAGATGCTACCATCTTTCATCAAGATGCTATCTCATAACCTCCTTAACACAGTAGTCTCTGCCTCAGTCTCTGCCCTTTACACTCCATTTAGTACAAAGAGTCATCTTTCAAACAAACACAGAAGCCAGATTACACTGCAGATTTAAAACCCTCCAGTGGTTACCAAAGCACTGACATTGGATGCTGAGCTCTCTACCTGTGGGACTAATCTTCCAAATTCACCTTATTAAACTGTCCTTTCTTTTGCTTGTGCAGATCCAATTATTTTGCAATTTAACCTCTATAAATTTATCTGTCTAAGTGATATTTCACTAATTCTCTTTACATGTGATTTTATATTTGGGGTCAACTTCTCAGCTCTAGACTTAAGTTCTGTCTCATCAGATAACTCTTTCTTTACCACACAATTTATGATCATTCTTCATCAATTTAGCAAATGGTTATTGAGTACCTGCGAACTGAGTTGTGGACAATTACTCCATATCATATCACTAAGCTATTAATTGCTTTGAATTTAAGATACTTGTTATTCATCTTGTTTATATATTTATTTACTTATTTATCCTGTCTTTTCACAAGTTTTAACATCTGAGAGGCAAGATTTTTGTGGGTCGTATCCATAGACATGTCCACAGGGTTAAACAAACATAGGGTCTGGCATTTTATAAGCACTCAACAAATATTTTAAATAAATGAATGATTTCACAATATTTTTTGAGAAGCATTATGTGTCAATCATTGATAGTTGCTTAGCACACAGTACTTCCCATCAAGATTGAAAGGAAGCAAATAAAAAGAATTTATTCATTCAACAAATATTTTTTAAGCATGAAATAAGCATCATCTACTGTCCCATGTTAGACACTAGGAATACAGTTATGAATAAAACATAATTAACTCACAAGGAATTGATGTCAAGGAGAAAAAATGTAATGTTTACAGGTATGTACTTAAAATGGGTAAAATGGTAAATTTTATTTAATGTTTTTTAACAAAATTAAAATATTAAAAAATTTGTTACAATTAATTATATTTAAGTCATGTTCTTTGAAAGGGAGTACAAGTGTCTAAGAAATTGCATAACAGAAGGACTTGAGAAGAAAAGAGAATAGAAACAGTGAAAATTTATTGCTTCACTGTTCTGGAAAACAAGTTCAAAGGAGAGTTTGCAGAAGAAGTGACCTTTATACTGAGAAACAAAAGATAGCAATTGCCATATTTAAGAGAAGCATGAAAGTTCTAGGCATAGTTTAAAACTTTTAAAAATAGAGACAGATAAAAGGGCATGTTAGAAGACTAAAATGTGTCTGAAGGAGCCACCAGTGATGAAATTACATGATGCTATAGTGGGGGCCGTCAAACCTAGGTCTTTCTGGGATCCTGAAGACATGGTGAATTTAATTTGTGGTTTTTCTGAAGGAAAAGTTTTCAGATCTGAGTTGTGCACAGAGAGTGTCATTAGGGAAGATGAGCAGAATTTACTTCATACCATCCCTGCCAATCCTCTGCTCTTCTTTATTTTGCCTAGAAAAAATGGAAGAAAAACATGCTTTAAAAAGTGCTTCAAAAATGGAGTTTAATTGGAAGAAAGACAAGGAAGGGAATTATTGTCAGAGAAAATCAAAGGATTAAATACAGGGCTTGTTTAGAAAACTAATAGTACATCCCTTTAATCAATGAAAGACAGTATGGACTTACAATCATCAAATAAGATGGTATGTGTATCAGCTGACAAGGCCTACCATAACCACAGACTGGGTGACTCAAATAATGGGAATTTATAATTTTACTCTTCTGGAATTCAGAAGTCCAAACTTCAGGGTTGTTTCCTTCTGAGTACTGTAAATGAGAGGAAATGTTCTAGCATTCTCCTTGGTTTGGAAATGGACTTTGTCTTCTGGTGTCTCTTCATATCATCTCCCAGTGTAAATATTTGTGTGTACAAATTTTCCCTTCTTATAAGGACCCAAGACATATTGGATAAGGTCCTACCTTAATGATCTTACTTTAAATTTATGACCTCCTTAAAGATCCTGTCTTCAAATAAGATGGCGTTCTAAGTTACTGGGAATTGGGACTTAAATATATGAATTTCAGAGGAACCCAGTTAGCTCAAAACAGTTTGTAAAACTGTTTTTATGAACAGTAAAGTATCAAAAACAACTTAGTCATCCACAGTACTACAAATTCCACTGGGTGATTGCAGGGATCTAAAGGTATTGCATATGAATGCATGATTTCAAGGAAAAAATGTATTTTTAAGACACTCAAGTAAAAATGCTTTCATAAGTATGGATTAAGATTGTTAAATGCTTTTAAAACCATTGATTAGATAGAAAGAAACTTTTAGGGCTCTTGCCTAAATTTCAAGAAAAAGAAATTGTGTAATCAAAGAGCAGAGCAAAAAGAACACTCATGTGAGTATAGATTGAGTATATTTTATTTTAAATGTTTGGGAACAGAAATACATCACATGGTTTTGGATTTAGGAATGTTCACATGAAAATTATAAGATATCTTGGGAATGAGACTCAAGTTAGAATACAAAATTCATGTTTCATATGTCTTAAACACATAACCTGAAGATATTTTATACAATATTTTTAATGCACCTGCATTTTGACTATAATTCATTACATGAGGCCAAGTGGGAAACTTTCCACTTGTGAAATCCTGTTGGCAATCAAAAAGTATCAGAATTTTTAATATGTCAGCTTTCAAAGTTTTTTGGATTAGGCATGCTCAACCTGAAGTATGTGGGAGGACTACTAGAGGGAAAGGTACAGAAGAGGAGGATTAGAAGACAGAGCCTGGGAAACAATAGGTCTAATATGAATAATACTATATTGTATTTTAGTACATATTAAAATTATTTTGTGTTATGTTGCCCCACTTTGTACCTGAGCAAAATTACTGCTCAAAATCTTGATTTTGTTTTTGATATGGTCAAATTTTGGAAAGTTAGGCTTATTAATCAGGATTTTCCAGACAAATGGGCCTGTAGAATAGAAGATACAGAGAGAAATAGAGAATGAAACTTCTTATAAGGAATTGGCTCACATGATTATGAAAACTCAGAGTATCCATGATCTGCCATCTGCTACCTGGAGACGCAAGAAAACCTTTGCATAGTTCTAAGGCTTGAGAGCCAGAAAACTGATAGTGTAGACCCCAGTTTGAATCTAAAACCTGAGAACCAGGAGTACAGAGGGCAGGAGAAGACTGATGTCCTAGCTAGAGCAGTTAAGAAAAGAGTGAATTTAATTTTCCTTTGCCCTTTATTCAATCAGGGCCCTCAAGGGATCAGATGGTGCCCATCCATAGTGGGAGGGCAATCTGTTTTCTTGTGTTTAATTCCTGTGATAACCTCTCTCAGAAATACTATCACAGGCACACCTCCAAATAATAATACTCAACCACTTATATGGGCATTCCATGACCTAGTCAAGATGAGGCATAAAATTAATCATCACAGTTGGTGAAGGTGCTAACTATTTCAACATTATTATAAAGATGTTCAGTGTTATAAGATTAAAAAAATGAAGGTCCTAGCCTGGAGGTAAGTTTAAAATTCAAAATATCTACTCATTTCTATTAAAATTGAACTATCAGAATTGTACACTAAGAATTATTCACTCCAACTTTTGTGTTCCCATTTTTCCCCAGATAGTTATCAGTGTCTAAAACAATTATAGTCAATTTGCTAAAGACCAAATATTAGGTTTGGGTCTTAAAACCATGTATCATTGCCGCTTCATTTCACCAAGTTTAGTTTTGCCTAATATTTCTTTCAGCTCAAATTCCTTTCCCTCTATTTTCTTAACCCTCTAAAATAGACCATTGTCTACTTAAACTATTTTTCTTATTCCTTAGCTTTCCACTATGCCTATATTCTATTTTAAAACAATTCATCACTTTTATTGTGAGAAGCTGCATTCATTTAAAAATGTTTTTCAAGTAATTCATAGTACAGCAGGGCTCACAGTTAAAACAAAACAAAACAAAAAAAAAACTCTGATATTTCTTTGCATACAGAAAAAAAAAAGAACCAAATGGGTAACCATTAGTTCACTCAACAAATATTTGCCATTTCATAAAGGGCAATCACTTGTTAATCGTTAATATTTTAATACTCCTAAATTAAACTTCATAGTGCCTTTTTTAAATTTAATAACTTTATATCTTAATTGAAATCTTGAAAAAAATAAATATTTAGCTTATTTTCAGCAACTCCCTCCTCTTTCTTCCCTTATTTTTTTCTGGTAGAGTTGGTACTATTTTCATGTCTCAGTTGGAAACATTGTATTCAAATAATATACACGTGTACAGTTAGTTTGTGTTTTTTCAACAATTGACATTACCATTTGATTCTCAACTTTGGAGTATAAAATAATATCTACTTTTCTTTCCTTCGTTGCCTAAAGCATGTAAATTCAATCCTATTTGCATGTGCCTTTACATTTTCAATATTGATTTTTTACTAAAATTACCCTCATGTTTATCCTATACATTCATTCAAAAAGCGAACATCAATACATGTGTTTGTTTTATTATGACTATTCAGTATTTCAAAATACTGCAATTCAATTTTTCTTTAATGTAATTTATTTTTAATTTTCCTGTGGTTTTAAATGCCTCACTTCTGCATTCTCTCATCTTCTATGGAAATTTTTAGTATATTTCCTTTATTATTCTCTTTATTATATGAGAAATAAGGATTACAAATTTAAATTGACTAACACTGAAAACCACAAGAGTAGTTAAGTGGATGCTGCCCTGTATAAGCTGAAATATAAAGGGAGCTTAAATGACAATGGAGGCAGTAGGATCAGCCCAAATCCATCATTATTATGAGTAAAACAGCTAGAAGCATATGCCCTCCATAGAGTTTGTCAGTAGTATTATTTTGCATAGAAAGTATTGCACAATAACATATTTTCTCTCATGCAAGTTCAAAGATTAGAGATCATAAACCACTTTGAGTCATAGATATTTCACAATTGACAAATGTGGTAAGCACACACACATAAACACACATACATACCCATAATTCAATAGCTATTAGTGTTGTGTCTCATTTCTATTGTATTTTTCATAGCTACACTAAGATTTTTTACTAGCTTTCTAAAAAAGTTGTGGGGATAAAAACTTCCTGAATTATAGGAAAGTGAGTGCTTTTCATAATACGTATCCTTAATAGACAATAACTAATTGGGGCATGTATATGTTGAGGATGTAGTGGTTAGTATTTGTAAAGGATGACCTTGACATGGTTTGTGAGGTTTCCAAAGCAATTACTGGAGAAACTGAGATGGAAAACAATGGAAAAAGCAGAGAGAACTGCTTGAATTAGTCCAAATCACATTGCTCAGCAGCATTAGTTGACAGTTAAATTTTAATGAGGGAAGACACAAGGTAATTAAATCTTGACATACAATTATGAAAGAAAATATCAGGTAACAATCTTGCTGTGCAATATAAAAGAAGAAAAGACATTTTTTTCTGAAAACTTGCCTGATGCTCTGTCATCTGAAACTATTCTTTATGAGTGCAGGGTGAAGGTCAAGGAGGTATCTCAACTCCATCAATCCTTTGGACAGTTACAAATGACCTTTCGCTTTCCATAAGACATTCAATATTCTGAATTGGAGGGATACATTTTTCTGTGTTTAGAAAATGGCAAAATTGAAACCTTTCCTATTGCAGGAGGCTCACTTTTGTTGACTCTTGGACCTCCTGTTCATTCCCAAAGCTTGTTGAGACTGTGATCTCATTTGCATTAACCACCTAAAACTAGAGAAAAATGCTGATTTTATACTGTGTGTCAGAAATAACTTGCACAAAACTGAATAACTTTTACTCTAGATTTATTATTATTATTAGAGAGTGATAATATCTCCTCTAAAATACTCAAGTAATGTTTAACTTAAGAGAAGAAATCCATGAGTTTTGCATTTACAGTAAGAGCTTATATGAAAGATGGTGGTAATATTTTAATTCCTGACTTTTTCTTATTTGGTATTGCTTAAAATAATTATTTTTTATTAATAATTAAAATGCATGAGAAAATATTCAGTTCAAAACTAAGATGTTTCTTTGCTGTAACAAATGACAATTTTTACTTTTTCTTAGTTTTCCATATAAAAGGGCATAGTAATCAAGTTGTCACCAACTTATGAAATATGTAGCAGAACTGCTACTGGCTAAAATTACATTTATAGTTACCTTTAAGATATGATAATATTTATACCATATTTATGAATAAATGCATCGTGATATGTATTTACAAAGTTCGTAAACATTAAAAATGCACCTGACCCCAGTTCAAAGAGTAAGAAAAAGATTATCTTTTTTTGCTTATTATTTAATATGAAATTATTGGGTCTCAGTTATGTGTTAGAGACTACTCCATACAATGAGAATATAGCCTAGGGACACAATGGAAAATATCACTGTCTTTGTGAGTCTTCCACTGTGGAAAATTGAATAAACATACACGTAAATAAATATGTTTAGGGCTGGAGATATATCTCAGTTGGTAGAGTGCTTGCCTTGCAAGCATCCTCAGCACCTCAAAAAAATAAATAAATAAATAAATAAATAAGTATACATAGTGCTAAATCCCTTGGAAAAATAAGAGACTAAAGGAGTAAGTAGTACTGTGTTGGAGCAGAGGAGTACATTTTATAGTGTGGTCAGGCAAACTTTGAATAAAGTGTGTACTTTTGCCTGTGAGGCTATTAGAATTGAGAAACAAATATATGTCATTTAGCAAGTAATTGATTGAGTTTTGGTCACTGATTGCATTCTTCCCAAAGCCATTTCCCCAGCTGAAGCATTCATACTGATTTTTACCTCATCTCATTATTTATTCCTCTAAAAAGGAAAGGTAGTATTTCATCATAAACTAATCTTGTAGAGATTACAGTATGCACTTATTGCTTTAAATTCATTATAGTGACTGCAATACAACTGTAAATAAATCACTATTTTCCTTGGTATAATTTTGTAAGCTTAATTTTGGAAGAAATTAGTATTATATATATAAACCATTTTCATTTCCTACAAGTTGTCTTTGTTTTTTGCACATTATAATATCTGGTAGAAAATTATTATAAAATTATTCAAAAGTCTGCCATATATTGTTCAAAGGAGAATGAAAGATTTTTAAATGGTCTTTTGTTTTTTGAAGATTACTTGATAAGTGTATCCTTCACTCTTGGGTTTCTATGTTGTATTATAAACTTGTTTCCATGGGATAGAGAATGATTTTTGTTGGCCAATAAACAGACACAGACAACTAAAGAGAACCCAAAGTGAATTGACAAAGCAGGAAAAAATAGAACCAAAAAGTACTAATGGTAATATATTATTTAAAAGTTAAAAAGTAGTTTCAAAATTAAAGGTAGAAAAATGAGTTTATCCTATGATAAATTATGAGTATAGCTGCTTACATATTAGTTAGCCTGAAGGTTTTGTGGGAGTGTGAATGAACTATTGCTTGTCTCATCTGAAAGCAAACAAAGTTTCAATGGCAGCTTAAATCTGGCTAATAAAAATAATAAACTTGAGGAATTAAACCTAGTTGTAGCAGGATCCTCTATTATTAACAGGAAAAATCAATTTACCCTTTAAACTTAAGAATTCTACTTGCACAGTTAATTGACTTCCAAACAATGTAAAATGACTTTGATTTTGCCCATTGAAAACTGAGATGCTATATATTCTATTGTCAAATCAGATTCATGAAGTGCAGAGACCTGAGCGAATATCAAGCTTTCCTGTTAAGTTTAAGGATAAACATCACAAGGTGTAAGAAAAACAGAAAGAGGTCCAGGATCCCCAATGCCTCTCCCCAGGTTTTGTTTAGCCATTCACTCTGACCTGGATTGACCTGTGCGATTTTAATGATGTTGGAGGTCACATTACTTACACTTTGGCCATGAAACATCTCCATTTTTCACTGGGTCACATAATTATGCAATTATGTAACATTTTCCAGGATCCATGCCGAATCATGCTGCACAAATCCACAGCTCATGGTTTGATCAAAAGCAGCAGATCTGGTCAAGGAGGTGTGCCTCATTGAATCTACAGAAAGTGCTCTCCTGTTACTAAATGACCTGCTTTATTATTTAGTTTTTTAAACGAAATGGTGTATCATTAGCCTATTTAGAAGATTCGACTCTGTTAATTTCTTTCTCTTTCTGGAGTATCACCCTAATGCCTTCTCTAGCCAGGAAGAAAATGAGAAAAAGAGCTCCTGTTTAACCATTCACTTCTTAGAAGCAGAAATGTTAAAATCACTTCAAATTATTCATTTTACATTCATGTACATTGATAGAGGAGTCTTTCTGACCAGGAGTATTTCCACCAGCAAACATCTGTGAGAATCTGGCAAAAACTTTGCCCTACCACCTCCATGTACTGGTCCACAGAAAATCTTAACTCCGTCTCCAAATAACAAGGATTGTTTACAACAGATCATTGTCACGAAATCAAGGTAAATCACAGAAACTATAGTTTTATTGCAGCCCTCACATGTTCAGCTTGAAATTAATGAAAAGTAAGTAGTTGAATAAAATCTAAGAGTGCATATTAGTTGAGGATTCAGCTCCTCAGTTGAACTGTTTGCATGATCTGACTTTGCCCTTTATAGCTCTGCGATGTTGGAAAAGCTATTCAACCTCTATCTGCCTTCCTTCTTTGTAATACAAATTGGGGATTATAATTATACTTTCTTCATAATATTGCTGCCAATTTTAATAAAAACTGTTAGAAGTAGCTGATCTCAGAGTATCACCTAAATTATTTGTCTTCTGATTTTTGTTTAATGCATAATTATCAAGATATAATTATTCTCAGTTAACATATTTTCATGTCATTTGAATGCTACTATTTATGTTTCTTAAATTTGTTTTTTATGTTATGTGATGCTACTATTAAAGCTAATGGGTTGATTCTAACATTGTGAATTGATATATGACATCAGTGATGGAAATACTAATAAAAATGCCAAAACTTAGAATAACAGTGTAAAGTTAAATGAGAACAGATTTTGGATTGTGAATTTTTGTAATGTAGTGAACATAAGACTGCATTTATTTTGCACAAGTAGGTGGAAGAGAACAGAAATATAGATGCTTATAGAAAATACAAAATTAATACCAAAATATTGTACCTTATGAAATGAATACTTAATTCAGTGTATTTTGGGCAAAACCCTTTTTACTTAGTTGATCTTCATCTTCAAAGTTCTCTTTCTGGTAAACTGATTGAGACACACCAAAACAATTGAAAAATATTTTTTTCTATATTAAGTGAATATCACCCAAAAAGACACAAAAGACACCAAAACTATAGAATTATTGCTGAAAATTATACATCTTGTAGCAAAGACAGAAACATTATTTCTAAGAAGCTCGTAAAACTGTGCAAAATGAATGACAACTATGTGTCAGGGATATGTGTTATTGGCAAATTCCCTTTATCAAGTGCTGTGGTTGAATGTCCTCTTTCTATTTGGTTTGAAATTTGTTTACCATTGTCAGGATATTAAGAGGGGGGACCTTTAATAGGTGGCTAGGTCTTGATGAATTTGCTCTTCAAATGGATTAGTGCCCTTATTGCTCTAGTGGATTATATGAGTGGGTTCCTTATGAAAGGACTAAGTTCAACACCTAGTGTCTGTCTCACTTGTGCTCTTTTGCTACATGATGCTGTCTGCTGTCTTATGGTGTAGTGAAAAGATCCTCACCAGATGTGAACCCTTGATATTGAACTTCCCAGCCTCCAGAATAGTGAGCTAAATAATATATTTACTTCATAAATTGTCCAGTCTGGTTTTCCGTTATAGCAGCAGAAAATGGTCTCAGACATCAAATAAAAGTGTTGGGCATTGAAAAATACCCAGAATATAACAGCAGAAGGGAACTGTTGAGTGAATGGGGTTGCAGATATTTATCTTCACAGTTGGATGAGTATACTGGCAAACAATATGAATCTCTCCTAGTAATTTGCAAAAATATACAAGAGAAAAATATGAAAGAAAGACACTTTGTTCTATATAAATGAAAGGTCATGATCTAAAACAGTTTTACAGTTTATTTTGGTGTTTAATTATTAATATTGATTTTTTATTTTGGAATTCATGATGCTGACTGAGAAAAGTGCTTGAAATCAGTTCTAGTGATTTTTCAGTCATCACTAGAAAAGGACCTGCCTCTAATTGGATTTCCCAAATTGCTCTACAAAGAGAACATTTGAAAGACACTAGTAGAACTTTAAGCTTGATTTTAGTGTTAAAAAATTAGTAAAGATAATGTATAAGAAATGAACTAAGCTCTAGTCAAGCTAAAAAGAATATGTTTCAACTTCTATTGAGTTTGAAATGTTGCTTTCCTGTTCTGAAGTATATGTCTGGTGAAAAATTCTCAAGCTGATTTGTGAAACAGATAAAATATAAACATTTTATTATGACCAATATTGTCCAGAAATTCCATTTCTACAATATTGCATCCAAATAACATGATTCAGTAATACACGTAGCATCTTAAAATGCCTATATCTATCATTTGATGGTCAATATATTATGTTTTTAATGTTGACAATTATATATCAGTGTTTATTAGGAGATAAGCAAAGGGTTTGATCAATGACAACTTAACTCTCCCAATACATTGATTCTACTTCCCACACTTTGGAGGAAAAACACTCTGATATATGTACCAGTCATCTATTACTGTATAACAAATCACAACATATATAGCCCCTTTAAATAGCATTCATTTATTCATTTATTACCTCCAAGTTTCTGTGAATCAGAATTCTAGCTGGTCTTTCTGCTTAGGGTTTTGTAAGGTGGCAATCAAGGTCCCTGTCAACCTGTGTTCCTATCTGGAGGCTTTATTGGGGGAGAATCTGATTCAGATTATTGGCAAAATTTAAATTTAAGAAGGGAAATCCACGCACCTAACACACCAATGTTAGCGAGTGGAAAACAGAATGTAATAAAACAAGACATGAAATACTATTTTTCAGTGAAAGATGGTGGGACAATTAACCACTTGGAAAATAAAAATCAAGAAATATTTTCAATTTATTCCATGCAATAAAACATTCCTTCATTCCTTGCAGCTGTATGATTGAGATATCAGTTTTCTTGCTGGCTGTCATTCAGGGACTGCTCTCAGCTTTTGAAGACCACACTCAGGTCCTTACCGTGTGTTCCCCTTCATGGGTCAACTCATAACATAGGAGCTCACTGCTTCAAGGATATGAGGAGAACCTCCCTTTTAATTAACCTGAAGTCTACTTATTATGGAATTTACTTATACATTTAATTATATCTTTAAAACCCCTCCCCTTACAGTATAACAGAACATAATGACCAGTGATACCTCACCATTTTTTCCATATGCTGTTAGATCTCAGGTTTTGCCTTGACTCAAAGGGAGGAGATTACACAAGTGTGGATAGTGCGGTGGTACCTCTTAAAATTTAATCCACCAAGACATCACTGAATATTTTGAAAGCCATACTTTTTAATATTTCAAAGTCATGAATTCAGGACATGGTGTTATCAGTTGGATACTTCTCCATACTTTCACGACCCACTTTCCTTCTCAATATCTTTGCTCTCTGGCAGAATTATCAATGGTAAACTGCTGCTATGTTTTGTTGTGATCTGAAAGTGTAAATTGGGGTTTCTAACTCCAATATCAAAGAAAATGATTAATATTGGGAAAGTTAGAGTAAGTTAGCACTAAATGCTATTAACTATCCAAATTAGGAAGCTTTAAAATGTCAAAACATTCAAAAGTCTTAACACAGAAAATGACAAATGTACTTGAAAACACATGAAGAAAATAAACATCCATAAATAACTAAGTGGGTTTTTTCCCCCAGGTACATTTATAAACACAAGAACATGTGCTTATGTTCTTACCATTGTTTAAAATTGACATTATAATTGTTTTTTCAGATTTGATTATAACAAATCTATACCTACAGATTAGTAGCCCTTTTTTTTGTTTACCATTTTTATTGTCATTTGCCTACACATTCTGTATGTTGTTTTTCTTGAACATCACAAACTTTCAATTTTTATATCATTAAATTTATGTGCATGATTTAACAAATAATAAAAATGAAACAAAGGTAATGACGCTGAATTGCACCTAACAGACCAAAGTTAGTGAGTGGAAAACAGAATGTAACAAAACAAGACATGAAAGACTATTTTTCAATGAAAGATGGTGGACAATTAACCACTTGGAAAATAAAAATCAAGAAATATTTTCAACTTATTCCATGCAATAAAACATTTCTCAGAAAAGGGGAGTTGAACACTTAAAATTGAGCACTAAAGCAAAATCTAGGAATAACATTGTTCATCTAAAAAAGCCTTCTGAAGCATAAAAATGATGCAAATAGGATCAACAAATTTGATTAAATAAAATATAAAGATTCTTTAGTTCAAAATGTAGTATCTATAGAATTAAAATAATAATAAAAAGAGGAGCTAGTTGCTTCATATGTCTAGATTTCTTATAATATTACAAGGAAATTTTTAATAGTACCAGTAAATAGTGGCGAAGACCACAGATGATCAAATTGTTAGTCACTGAATTTCTGTAATTTTTTCACGTAAGTCAGATACGTTACTATTTTTTTTCAAATTTTATATTTTGTTTTGTTCATTTATGTCAGCAATAAGATAAATGAGAGTTTTAAGAAGTAATAACCTTAATATGTCTTTTTATTTCTTCCAACTTTTTTTGTAACCACAATGTGTTCATTTCATCTTAAATAATGAACAAAACCTTCCCTTTCATTTTCATTTTCATATTTATTAGCAGAGTATTATACAATTAATGCTCTTTAAATTCATTTACTATATTTTGTGACTAGCATTCTCTTTAAAGTGATTTTTTAAAATTGAAATTGTTCCTTTGTGTTCTTGCAATAGTTAATACTATATATGTTTTGCATGTTATCATTTATGTTTGTTTCTTAATTTGTTTTATGTTATTATATGCTGAAGTATTGTTCCTATTAACAATAATGAATTGATTCTAATGTCATTAATTGAAACAATATTAATGATGAAATAGTAATATAAAGATAAAAACTTAGAACAATAGCATAAAATCAAAAGAGAACAAACTGACTATAAAACTGTGGACAGTGAGTCTTGAACCCACTACAACCAGTTTATTATTCGAACCTTAATATTCAAAACAGATTACACTTCTGAACTGTTCTGCCTAACACTTTAAACTTCAGATCCATTCAACAGTCCAATTTTCCTCTTCTACAGTAAGTTTTATCATCTCACACTTCTTTATCAACTTTCTGATTTTGAGAAAATCAAGAATCCCTTCATGTTTTTAAGGATTATTCCTATGTATATATTTTTTTAATTAAAAAAAAAAGATTTGCTTCATGAAATGTTTTATGTATGTTAAAGCCATGCATGACACAAAGATCACAGAGGGAAAAGAGTCAGGGATTTTAAGTTTAAGAAGGGGAATCCATGGTAATTACGTTATTTAAGGATTGAAAAGCAGTCCTATAGGTTTCATAGAACAAATGTACGCATGGTTTTAAAAAGCCTCACTGGATGGTGTGGTGGCACTAACTGTAAGCCCATTGACTTGGGAGACTGAGGAAGGAAGATTGCAAGTTCAAGGCTCACTTCAGCAACTAAGTGTCCCCCTTATCAACTTAACAAGGCCTTGTCTCTAAACAAATAAGGTTGTGGATGTAACTCAGTGGTAATAATGCCCCTGAATTCAATCCTCAATACCAAAAATAACAACAACAACAAAGACTAATTTCTCTTTGTTTGGGACAGAAACTTTTCTTCATTTAGGTTTAATATGAGTAGTACACAAGGGTCAAAATCATTAGCAACTTCAGCTTTATAGAACTTGTGCTGAAAAAGTTATCAGCTTTGATATGTACTGAGTCAAGTGGTGCTCCAAATGAAAATTTCTCTTAAAAAGTCATAATTTTCTGTTAGTGAAATAATTTCCAATCATGTACTTTAATTAGAATATTTCTGTGGCAAAGTGCTAGCTGTCTGTACACATATATTTCCTCCTTCTTTTCATGTAGAGATGTGTCTAGCCTCCTTTTTAGAAAATTTTACCATATGACTATTATCAGGCCCACAGGATAAGAGAAGGGATAAAGGTATCTTTTGGGATTTTTTTCAATTTAGAGCACATTTCTTTGAACTTTGTACTATTTTCTTATACCTCATTCTGGAACAGATATGACAGGGATGTCCTTTAATCATGCAGATGAAGGCAATATCCCAGGTAGCAGTTTAAGGAGTAACATGGAAGAACCTGGGTCTTTGAATCACTACATGGATCAGGGTTGCCATACCAAGCTGCACTGCCTACCTCCAAAATATGTAAAGAGAAATAGGGATATCTAGGCCACTATATCTTGTACTCTCTCTTGCAGTAGATTAGCTTATCCCTCCTTATTTCAATTAATATAATACACTGTGCACTAGTCCTGACTATGCTTGCCTACCTCCTCTTCAGAGATTGCACTATCTGAACTGGGTGATTACCATCTCTTGTTTTTTCTTTGTAGTTTCTCTCTATATATATGCATAAATACAATCACCAACACTTGGTATTATCAGACATTTTCCCCCTGAAATCTGTGAGTACAAAATAGAATTGCATTATAGTTTTTAACATGAATTTCTCTGCTAAGAAAAATGAGCATCTTTTCATTTAATTATCTCCCCTGTTTTCTACATGAAGACATCCATTCACAAATGTCTCGCTGTATGCTTTGCTATTATTTCTAAGCATATTAATATATTTTGGAGTATATTTTCATTAGTTACATACATATACGCATTATAATTGCCTTTTCTGAGCTTGGGCTTTCTTTCACTTTCTTTAAGTCTTTAAAAAAATTTTTTTTGAGTTAAACAGAAGTGACATAAATTTCTTTATGACACTTAGGTTCTTTTGTCTTACTCATGGTTCAAAAATAGTCCAAAGCCCACCATTCCACATTCCAACAAGGACATATCTTCTTTAGACTCTTGTTTTTTTTTTTTTTTTTTTTTTTCCTAGATTTCCTTCTCATTTAAGGTAGTCTTTCCCTTAACTCACAGTAGTGTCTTCACCTGCTTATTCCTGGAAGGACTCAATGGTATAAAATGAGGCTTTCTGAAGGTCTCCAAGGCAATCTCTGTGCAACTCTTTCCTCTCAGGCATCTTTTCCTGTCTATCTTATCAATTTAGGCCTGTCAGACTCCCATATCTGTTTCCTCTATTCAGGGTGATGGTTGGGCTCTGCTTGTGTTTCTACTCCCTGCTTTCTAGATGAGGAACTTTATCAGAAAGTCATCTAGTACAATTTTGTGTCCAACTTATTTGTTTCTCATCCCTTGGGAATAATTTACTTCTGTTACTGAATGTCTTGAAAGTCATTTTCAAAATTTATTTTTCCAATTAATTCCTACAAAAAATTTCTACAACTTTGAATTCAGGTTGAATGGAACAGGTTTAAAGTAAACAATGAAAATATTAAGTTTTCATGCTTTGCTATAATATCTGATTTAGAAATAGTTGGCTGTTAAATCTGGCTTTGCAAAGCCCTTCTTGCATTTTAATTCAGAATCTTGATTTTAGCACTTCACCTTAAAGAGATTTGACTCTGGAAATCAATTAGTATTCACCAAATTCAAGAGATAACAATGTTTGAATTAAGACAATTTGCAATTTCATATATATATATCTATATATAAATATAAACAATAATTAGTAGAAATTGTTTTCATGGTGAATGCTGAAGCTCTTCAGATGTACAGATTGAAATTGAAATAGTTTCTAAAGATTTATTGTTTTGTTTTTTAAGGAAAGGCAGAAGAACATCATAATCACTTGACTAATTATCTAGTCAAACAGATTACTTGATCTGGTATCCAAAATGGAGCTAAAACCACACTAACAAATTGTTGCATTACTAGTTTAATCAGATGATTACTCTATTATAATAATAATATTGTCATGTGCATATTACAAATTGGTTATATTTTAGAATATTCTGTTCCTGGATAAAACTATAAAGCTCTCAACTACCTTAATTGAAACTTGGGATATATTTTAACTCTTAAATGATATTTTGGGGGAAAAATCCTAGATTTTATTGAAAATGAATTCATAAATTTGCTTTTGAGATACTACAATGGCAAGGTCCACTTGGATCTTTTATTTGGATTTCTATTATGGTGGTTGTATCCATTCTTAATGTTGCCAACCATGTGACTGACTGAATAGACAATGCCACATTTTCTAAATTGGCCTATAGGATATATAATTATCTCAGTGTTTTCAAGGGAAAGATGTTTTGTTTGTCAAATATATTTGGGAAATACTGTATTTTATAACTTCCTCTTGGAGATTCATATTACATCTTTAAAATATCCAGGAAATTCTACAAGAAATAAAATTTATTAGCTATAATTTTCCAGATATATGTGACTGTCACATTTATATTCCACATGTATATTTTCACTTAACTCCCTTAATTATTTTATCCAGATAACTTAAAAATAATGACAAGAAAGCACACTACTTTTACCTTGAATTAAATTTAATTTTAGTTTGTACATCGATCATTTTATTTTATAATCTTCTAAATGTTTTCTTACCATTCATTTTGCTCTATGGATTCTAGATCCACAAAATTAAGAAGGTGCTTATTTAAAACTCAAATGTGACCCTATTACTCTCATTCTTAAGAATGTCGAAAAATGTCAATCACTTTATACAGAATGTTATCTAAAATTTTCTGCATGATATTTGGAATTCTTAACCACCTATGCTATCCAAGCTCCTGAGTCTTCATTCTTTTTCTGCATTCCCATACATTAAATAATGATAGTTAATTTTCTTCTTTATTTGTACTTTTTTCTCTCTGAGCAAATATATTGCTGTGGATACAGGATTTACTGCTATTCTCTCTTTTTTGTACGTTTGTACATGTTTACTTGAACTCTTTTAAGACTCATTTTATTGCAAAGCTTCTGGGCCAGAACTTGTTAAGTAAGTTACCTATATTCAGAATGCAAATAAGATACTCTTCAAAGTGTACTAGACATCTGAATTGTCAGTGACCTAGTCCCCAGATGTTCTAAGTATAGATTCAGGGCAATGTTTACTATCTAGGAAGTTCTGACCTGAAATTTATTCACTCATTTTTTTGAAAAGTATGAGTTGTTCATGAATATAAATCTAGACTCAACAATAATATTAATGTATGAGTAAGTATGCTTTTACAAATGAAGCCAATATACATACAAAATATCTGCAATACATTGAAAATAATGAATTTCAATAGTTTCTAATATGCAATTGTAAATATAATTATTTTATAGCACCCTCTCTGCATTTTACATGTCATCTATGCATCATGTAAAAAGGTGATGTCTTTCAAAGAAATATAAAACTAATTAATGATCAAATAATGTTATTGTGCATAGCCAGTCCTACTACTGTAAAACTTTTGCCCTTCTTATTTTCTGCCCATTCACCTTGGTATTCCCAGTGCCTGAGAGACTATCTGATACATAGAGGCATTAAATAGATATTCATTGAATTAATGTATAGATGAATAATGGATGATTCAAGGTTTGAAAAACACTTTTCAAGATGACCTGTCCTTTAAAGCTTTTCTTCTCCACATTTTCTAAGACAGAGAGAGTTTTAGTTGTATTCAGCAAAATAAGTTTTGACTAAATTCACTGGTTGGCTTCCTCCTGAGTATAGTCCCTACATTCTAATTATTGTATTCAAATAAATTTGACCTATTTGTTATAGGAAGAATTTGATAGAAGTGGACAATTCAGTTGTTATAGTAGCCATGATATCATTCTTGATGTTTCAGGATTCCTCTTCAATAATAAATTTCAACTAATTAGACAAAGAAACACCATTAATGAGTAAACAGGTATTTTTCTGCATTTTTTATTGTTTTGTATAAGCCAGAAAGTATGTTAATTATTTCATCAATATTACTTCTTTTAATCTGTGCAACAGACATAGGAAGTTCATGATTGTGGAAATTCTAGTTTGGGGTTGTTAAATAAGTGATGCAAGGTTATAGTCCAATGAGTGGCAGACTTAAGATTTGTACCGATGATATCTGTCTCCAGAGGCTAAGCCTTTATCTGTTAAAGTAGGCTTTTTCCCTAAAGGAATATATTCTATATTATTGCTCAGAGTAATCATAGGCTTTCCATAGTATCTGGCATAGAGTAGGTACTCAAATAATGTGTTAGAATAGGATGATCAATCTAAGTTCCAGTCTGTTATAACAAATACCATGAATATAAATTTAATTTGTAATCATAAGTATGTGAAAATTCTGTATCAAAATAGCCTCATATGCTCTTTACCTCCTCAAAGCCATATGATTTATGAAATAGAAAAAATGAAATGGACTTATTATCATGAAACTTTTGAGTCACAGTACTACCTAGATAGATCATGTAAGGTACTCAGTTTTTAATATTTTAAAATATATTTTAAATGTAAATAATTATTAAAGAATTAAAATTTACAGGCACTTATCTCTTTTATAGTGTTCTTACCACAAAAGCTAAAATTATATATATATGTCCTATATAAAATTATATATATGCTATTATACAGAAAAATAATGCAATGCTTTCAATTTGCAATGAGTTTCTATTATAATATTGAAATATTTATTATTACATAATTGTATGATCCACTAAAAATTTACAAATTCAAACTCTATATAATCTTTCCAATATTTGTAACAATTGTTAACATCAATTAGATACAAAAATTGTCTTTGGAGGCAATCGAAACCTCTTTTTGCTCACTTGTTCTTGCATTATTTAAGAAATTTAATTTTAATATTTGTTCTATAATGATTTTAAATTATGTATTTTTCCTGTTCAAACATGGTTGTTGCTCCTCAGGTCTTTACATTTTTTTCTTTACTTTCACCAATACTAGCATTTTTCCCACAAATATTTGAAAATGTTCCACTCTGTTTCATCTTCTTTTCATAGACTCATTTCAAATTTGATCTTCACAAGTAATCATTTTGTTATTCAAGTTTATATCCTCTATTTAAATGCCTGTGTTCTATCTAACATACACAAATCACTCTTCTGCCCCTAATCCATCCCTGAAGCTGGGATACCAATCTTCCTTAGTCATAGTAACACCTGCACCTGTAGATTCAGAAATTTCATTTTTTTTATTATGTAAATGTTTATGTAGTTATAATGTAAACATATTCATTTGATCAGTTTTTGCTCTGGTTCTGTACATATTTCACACATTTGTCTGTATGTCTTTTCAGATTACAAGTTCATTTTATTTGAAAAGATATTCAAATTTTAAATGAAGGAGAGAGGATTAGATTATGCCATTGAATGTATAAATAGCAATCAGTGTTTAACAGGTAATTTTACTTGCAAACAATATCAACTGTTGTACAACTAATCTTAGAAGGTATTCATAAAAGTAGTTATTTAAAATTAAATGTAAAGCAAACACAGCACCCATTACCTGCTTCACGGCATTCATCTTTTTAAACACTTAAAACAAAATATAAAAATTTTGGACTGAGGTTTTGTCTCAATGATAGAACACTTGCCTAGCATGTGTGAGATACTGGGTTCGATCTTCAGCACCACACAAAAATAAATAAATGAAATAAAGATATTGGGTCCATCTACAAATAAAAAATATATATTATACATTATTATATGTAATATAAAATATATTATATAATAATATATATTAATATAATACAACATATTATAATTAATATATTATCTATTACTACATATAATAAGTAATATATGATTATATGTTATCACATATATTATATATTATATATATTATTTTATGTATATTAAAAAATACAAAAATCTTTAAATGAACCTAAGTGAAGTGGTTAAAAGAACTACCAAATAGATTGAATGTACAATTAAGAGAATATACTAATATCTCCTATAATACTGGTCACTTGCTAGAAACTTCAAGTGAAATAAATTGGTGTAATTAAGTAACACTAGTTGGAGCATAGGTTTTCTTTTGAAAAAAAAATAGTAAACAAATTATTCTTGACTTAAATTTTCCTTTTCCAATCCTCATCTCATTTTATGTTTATTTCAAGAGTCATAAAAAAATGTAATTTGTATCTGTCTTAGGTCAACAATACCATTAAAAAGTAGCCCAACGGTGGAAAATTATATGTCTCCGCAGGGAACTATTTTCACTCAAAACAAATGTACTTGAGTCATGTTAAAAGCCCTAGAAACAAATAAAACAGGAATGAAGTACTGATACTAGTTACGACAACATGCATAAAGCTTACAAATGCTATGCTCAGTGAAAGAAGTCAGTTGTAAAATAATATATATAGTATAATTCTTTTTGAATCAGGTGTTTCAAAAAGGCAAATCTATAGAGACAAAAATTTTTAAAAAGGATTTCCCTAATACTAATGATAAATGTTTTTCCAAATTTTCTTTGAGGGTTATGAAAATATCAAAATTTAGATTATGGTAATAGTTGTACAACTCTATATGTATATTAAAATTAATTGAAACATACACTTAACACATCAGTTTCTATATATGTAGCTTATATTTCAAAGACATATGAGCTTCCACACACACACAACAAAATCACAATGCACAATGCCTTATTAGAAACCAAGAAACTGTGGAAATAGCTATTGAGGTACCAAAGAGTCTGGTACTTGTGTATGATATGATTCTCTGTAACCATCAGTTTTATCCTAATTCATATTTTTGATCATATTCTTGACTGAAACTGATGTCATTAAAGAGTAGGTAACCATCCTGAAGCTATTAAGAGCCTGAGTCACAACAGTTTTAAGTTAAAACCCCAATACTTAATACAAAAAGCAAGCAACTACCTGATGATCTTAAAAAGTACAAAATGACTTTTAAATGATCACAATTTTTTCTGTTTTTATTGATGAAAAAAAGTCTTTTAAACCTTAATAGCAATTTATAGTTGTGGGTTTTAAAAAAACTGTTTTCTGAAGAGAACTCAAAATTTAAGGGTAAATACATGTGTTGATTCAGTCTGCTACTACACATGGATTGAATTCTACTACTTTGTGAAATTTCAGATCTTAGTTTGCTCAAGGAGGTTAATATAAAATTAGTGAATGTATGAATAGATTACAGAATGGGATAGTAACTAATGCACTATTTGGAGTTGCAGAGGTAGCTAAAATAATGTTTTTGAAGTACCTTAAATTTCTTAAACCAGGTGTCCCATAAATATAGAGTACTGGATCTGATTATATAGTAATTCAACTCTACAGTGAGAAAATTACTCACTAAAATGGGGTGAATTATCTCTTCTCCAAATACGAAGTTTCTAGTGCACTTATGTACTGGAAGTGATTATTTACCAAATGTCATTCTGATCCTTTGAAGTTAATCCAATTCACATGGTTAAAAGGTGTATCTCTAGTGTCTATTTACATTGGATAATACCATCTTTTCATGTAAAATTTATATTTAAAATATTTGTGTTAGTAGACTTGTGTAGCCACTATTTTATAACCTCTGGTCATAGGCACAGTAAAAAATGGAAAATTGTATGTAAGCTAGCTTTTGTTTTTAATATTATTAAAATGAAATTTTACAACAAGCCACTAAATTATCAATTGTTGCACTGACAGAAAGAAGAGTAATGCAAAAAGTAAAACAATTTGCAAGGTCTTCCTTAGAAAATATCTAGTTACTTGATCTTCTATAAAATTGGCTAGTTGGGAGTGTTAATTGTGTTAATGGAAAGAGCAATTTTAAGTTGTAATCAGAATTAAGCCAACATAAGACTCTTCATTTTTCTTTTCCATTTGATGACAATTTTCTGTAACTAATATCAGTCCTTTTTTACCTCAACTGCCTTGACATTACAAATAAAACATTATGCTGTAGTTTAAGGCAAGGATTAATTTAAGAACTTACAAATTCTTATTAACAGTCTTCTCTCATAAAATGTTCATAATCATAAAACAATATGACTACATAATTACTGAAAATGTGAAAATGCATAGGAAAAACTTAATCTTAAAAATGGTGATTTTTCTAAAGTTATGTTAATTTAAATTCATCTGGGTTTATGTATTTGCATGGCATGTCTAAGAGTCTAAACAATGAATTGCAATATTTAAGAGTCAGATATTTGCCCATTTACAACTGAACATAGATCTACCTAATACTAGAAATAAGGCTAAAAGTAGACAACCAAAATCAATTGTATTTTTAGATTTAAATGTGATTATTACTACAGACCTGCAAAGTGATCTCCAGCTTATAAAATTACAATGAACTACAAAATCAATTTATGGAAGTTTTGGGTTTGGGGCTCTGGTTGTCGCAGGGGGAGAAAAAGGAAGCATGCATCAACATATTGCCAGTGATTATCTTCTGAGATAAAGATAATATGCATATCCACTTGCATTGGTTTCTCTTTTCTTTTCACTCATTAACTGCTTCTATTTTGTTTTAGTTATCACACACATTTTTTAATGTACCCTAATATATATATACCCTCAAAATAAAATTTTTGTGATATCTATATTTTGAGAACTATGACAGCTTTTGGAGACACAAAATAATAGAAATTTTCCTTTTATCTCAAGTCAAGTAGTTAATGATTCTGAAAGACTTTCAGTGGATCTAAACAATTCTTCACATGGGACACAGTAAGTCTAGCCATTAGTGAATAAATGAAATAATGCTCTTAAAACCCTAAGTATAAGCCAGGCAGGTGGCTCACTCCCAGAATCCCGGTGACCTGGGAGACTGAGACAAAAGGATCACATGTTTGAGGCCAGCCTTAGCAATTTAGTAAGGCCTTAAGCAACTTAATGAAAACTTTTCTCCAAAAAAAATAAGGGGAGGACTAGGGATGTAGCTCAATGGTAAAACACTCTTGAGTTCAATCCCTAGTATGTATATATGTACTATGTATATTTTTGTTATATATAATAATATATAACAAAAAAGAAATAAGTATTATATGATATAAATATGAATATATATTCATATTTATATAAATTCATATAAATATTATATGATATAAATAAAATATATATAATAATATATATTTTGTTATATATAATATATATTTTGTTATATATAATTACATATAACAAAAAAGAAAAAATATTATATGATAGAAATATGAAATTTATCATCATTTAATTCTAATTAACAAGCAGAATATGATTATACTGCATCAGGATTTTCTTTCAGTAAAATAAGGATGTTAATTCTGATTATTGAATTAGTGAACATTATACACATTACTAAAAATAATAGAGTAATAATATTGCAGCTCTATGGCAAGTTCTCAGCATTACAGAAGGAGACTACTCATGTATGAATGGTGAACTCCTTAGGAAATTCAATTTTTTCTACTGTGTATAAATATGAAACTAAGTCATTTCCTTTAAAAAAAAGAAAAAAAAATCACTTTAAGAAAGTCTTCCTTTAAAAACCAATTCTTTCCCCTCTATATAGAAAATAACTTCTTCACTGCTTTTACACATAAAATTAATAATCCCTAAAATATGTCTCCCTGTATATTTATTAAATATGAATGATCAATCAAGGGACAAAGTATGACAGGTTGTTTCAAAAAATACACAAATATATTTTATATGGTGACAAATCATTAGAAAATAACATAACGTGTGACCGCAGTAAATCTGTCCATTGAAGTTGTACATCCTTTTGGAAGTGATAATGATAATTTGTTAGACAAAAAAAATATATAACTCTTTATGAATTTGTTTTATTTTTATGCTCTCATCTAATCATAAGCAATGCGTATAGGCACTATATTCTAAATGTTGTTTTACCAACAATATGAAAATCCTGGCAAGCTTTTTTTTAAAGTAAAAAGAGCTTGTTAAGTTTTAGGTTCTTAGAATTCTAAAGGGCTACAAAAGGGAAAGAAAATTCTGAGCCTTTCAGTTTATAAAATGTTGAAAGTTATGGGGTACTAATATGTAGGGCAGACTCAATGGAACAGTTTCAGGTAACTGGAATAACAAAATATTGCTACTGCAAAAATAAGTTACTGTGTCACTGGGGAAAGTCTAGAGAATTTACTTACATTTGAAGGAATGTCAAAGAAATGAAACTCACAGTTGAAGTAAAACCCAAACAAAACAATAAGTTGCTTCATAAAAAAGAAATAAATAGGTGAAAGTGAAATAATTTAACTGAAGCGCTAAATTGTATTTATTTTTTAAAGTAAATACACATAAAATAAAATATTTGTATAAAATTCATTTCAAATAATGTTTATTTAAGTCAGAGAAATACATGATATGGAATGAACTAAATATTGGAGTTGAACTCCAACACATTTTTTTTTCTTTAGATGGAATTTGGTAAGCTTTTAGAAGCATTAAGTATGCTCATTATTATATCAAAGCTTTGTTGAACAAATGTTAAATCTGCTATATAAAGCAAGTATGAATAAAATGATTGTACATTCAGTTTTACATTACCCTTTAAAAATAATTTCAAAGCCCAACATTTAAATTTTAAGACTTCATATTTAAAGTTCTGAAGTAGTACCAAAGATCATAAAGGTCACATGCCCAATTTATTAATTTCTCAGTTTTTTGTTACTCAAAGTGCATTTCCTATGACTATGAACTTTATTACTGAGTAAATGGTATTTTGGTTTTGTGTGCTGATATACTCATGTTTCATAAAGGAAATATTTGCATTTCTATGTTTATGCAATTATGGTAGATTCCCTTTCTGAGTTAAAGAACAAACATTTCAGAAGAAATTGGAGTTGATAAAGGTATTTGAGTTATCATTCACATGCATGCATATTTTGTTTTACATTATTATTTCTCTCAAAACAACATTTTGACATTTGCATTCTCTTGTGTAACCACATTTACAATAATTATTTGGGAGGTATTTCCATGCTTGACTGGTTTCAATATTCATGATGAGTTCTTTTGTATGATGGATTTTTCCATTCATTGGTTCATTATTTTATTACTATCTAAATGTAAGTACAAAAATATCCTTGAACTACCATAACAAAGTACCATAAAGTAGGTATCTTAAACAACAGAAACTTGTTCCATAGTTCTGGAGATTAGGATTCTGAGATCAAGATGTTGACAGGTATGGTTGCTTTGGAGTGCTTGAAGAATCTGGTTTCTGCTGATCTGCTGGCAATCTTTGATTCTCTGACTTCTTCTGCATCACTCAATCTACCTTCATCTTCACATGATATTCTCTTTTGTGCATCTGAATTCAAATGTCCCTCTTAATAAGAACACCAACCATATTGAATCAGGGGCCTTATGTTAGAATGACTTCATTTTAATAATTACATTTTCAATGACCTCAGTCCCAAATATGGTCACATTCTGGGGTTAGAATTTCAGCATGAATTTTTGGAGTGACATAATTCATCACATAACAGAATATTTTTAATTTTTTAGTTTAGGGAATATGTTTAACAGTCCTTTCCCAGCTGGCACGTGTTCTAATTCTCCTCATATACAACCAACAATTGTGTTGGCCATAAAATTTTTGAATCACCCTTTTTATTTTTTAACTTGTTCTAATTAGTTATACATGACAGTAGAATGCATTTTGACACATTGTACACAAATGGAGCACAACTTCTCATTCCTCTGGCTGTACATGGTGCAGAGTGTACACTGGTAGTGTAACCATGCATGTACATAGGGTAATAATGTCCATCTCATTCCACTGTCCTTCCCACCTCCACACCCACTCCCCTCTGCCTAATCCAAAATTCTTTCATTCTTCTCTACCCTGCCCCCGCACCCCATTATGGATCAGCATCCGGTTATCAGAGAAAACATTCGACTTTTGTTTTTTTGGATTTGGCTTACTTTTTTTCTTACATGATTAAATCCCCATTTGGATTGGTGCAAATACTCCAAAATCACCTAATTTTGAAGTAAAATTAATTACCTTTCTTTTTCTTTAATTTCTTTCTTTAGTGTTCTGTAGTTCTCATTGTAGAGGTCTTTCACCTCTTTTGTGAGATTAAGTCCCAAGTATTTTATTTTTTTCGAAGCTATTGTGAAAGGGGTAGTTTTCCTGATTTCTCTTTCTGAAGATTCATCGCTTATGTATAAAAATGCCTTAGATTTATGTGCATTGATCTTATATCCCGCTACTCTACTGAATTCACTTATGAGATCTAAAGTTTTCTGGTGGAATTTCCTGGTTCCTCTAAGTATACAATCATATCATCAGCAAATAGGGATAGTTTGAGTTCTTCTTTTCATATTCGTATCCCTTTAATTTCTTTGGTCTGTCTAATTGCTCTGGCTAGAGTTTCAAGGACGATATTGAATAGAAGTGGTGAAAGAGGGCATCCCTGCCTTGTTCCAGTTTTTAGAGGGAATGCTTTCAGTTTTTCACCATTTAGAATGATATTAGCCATGGGCTTAGCGTAGATGGCCTTTACAATGTTAAGGAATGTTCCCACTATCCCTATTTTTTCTAGTGTTTTGAGCATGAAGGGGTGCTGTATTTTATCAAATGCTTTTTCTGCATCTATTGAAATAATCATGTGATTCTTGACTTTAAGTCTATTGATATGGTGAATTACATTTATTGATTTCCTGATGTTGAACCAACCTTGCATCCCTGGGATGAAACCCACTTGATCATGGTGCACTATCTTTTTAATATGTTTTTGTATGCGATTTGCTAAAATTTTGTTGAGAATTTTTGCATCGATGTTCATTAAGGATATTGGTCTGAAATTTTCTTTTCTCGATGTGTCTCTGTCTGGTTTAGGTATCAGGGTAATATTGGCTTCATAGAATGAGTTTGGGAGGGTTCCCTCCTCTTCTATTTTATGGAATACTTTGAGAAGTATTGGAATGAGCTCTTCTTTAAAGGTTTTGTAGAACTCGGCTGAGAACCCATCTGGTCCTGGACTTTTCTTTGTTGGTAGGCTATTGATGACTTCTTCTATTTCATTACTTGCTAATGTCATTTTCTCATTTTTCTTTATTACAGATATTATTTTTAAGTAATTGTACCTGCCACATATTAGGCACAATTTAATCTGTTAAATCTGGTGTTACTAGTTAGAATGATGAGTTTGTTATTGAAACAGATAGCCATAGCCCAAAAGAGCTTAAACATTATAGACATTCTCTTCATTTTCATAAAAAATATTCCTTTGTTGTCAAGGTTTCTGAAGTCATCAGGGGTCTAGGTTTAGTCTCCCTTGATGCTAGTTACCCTCAGTAAATTTAGCATCCATTTCTGTTAGGAAATGTTTATTCCAGTTGCTGCCATCATCTCACTCCAAATACAGAAATAAAAACATAGGAAAATATTTATTCTGAGGACACTGAAAAGAAATTGGATATATTACTTCTACTCCTAATCCACAGAACAGAAAGTAGACATTTGACTATATTGAGCTCCAGGTAATATTGAGAAATATAGTCTGTTGCTTTGATTCCATGGAATAAACTAAAGATTCCATTAATATGGAAGAAAGAGAAAAGGTATTAGAAACATTTTGGAGGCTCTGCTATAATCCTCATTTTGTTTATCTTAAATATACACTTATTCTCATGAACTGAATATACTTTTCTGTCCCAATGGAAGTAACCTTAATGTCCCTTGTAGCCACTGTATTGTACTCAAAGTCTAGGATCTTTGAAAAATGTACAGTCTAACTTATTAGATCTGAATTTGGATCAATTTTTCACTAAATGAGGAAAATCTGTATTTCACTTCCTCAATGCCACCACAATCCAATATGAAGTAGTAGATAAAGGCATACCAACAAAATCCTTTCCTTTTACACTACTGAAGAATGAGATCACATAACAGTCTCTTTTTTTGATTATTAAGTCACAGTTTCTAAAATGAAATTCACATATCCACGTGATGTATTATGTGAAAACACAGATCCATATGCACGGTAGTCCTTCAGTGTAGGTCAATTCAAAATTTTACCTTAGAACAAATGATGTAAGCCTGTCTCAATTACAACCGTATTATCTGTGTAGCTATACTTGCTTAGCATTGTCACCTGAAGTATAATCAGGATTCAAAATTTAAATGACACAATATAGACAACATACTTTTTACAAAGTAAAGAGATAAAGAATGATCACAAATATTGGTCGGGGAGTTACTTGATAATTTAATGTAAGTAATAATTTATTTTAAGAAATTATAACAAATGGAAGCAGATTCAAAACAGTGTTGAATTATTTCTATGTTGAATATTTGGAATAATTTACCTGTAAAAGCAAAATCTAAAGATAAAATACCATTTTAGAATTAAGTTTTTTTAAAATTTTACTTATAAAAATTATTCTCCCTCAGAATGTAGACCTCGAAATATTTTTGTTATAAATAGTTTTTCTTCAGCCATCCTTTTGATACTTAGGACTTCATAGTTAGTAATCATCTCCAGAGAGAGGCAGAACAGTGTCGAACCCTAAAGTGTTTATTCTCTAGTCAAACTATTTTTTGCACCTATAAGCTTTAATCATTTCTTGTGTTTGAAAACTTATGCATGGTATTTAGCCTCTCTGTAGATAAGGATGCAGTGACTTCCCAAAACAATCCATTATTCACTGTTCTCAGACAGATCATTGATACTAAGCTTCACTTAAAGATGTGTAGCTTAGGGGTAGGAGTGTCTATTTTGAACAAGAATGAAAGGATTAGTAATACTACAAAACCTTCAAGCAAACCCCCAACCATTCCAGTCCAGAACCAGAGTATGAGGGGACATTGATTTGAGAAATTCCAAGATAGTTTGGATTATACAAGTTTCTCTGACTATAAAGAGGAATTACTCAAATGTCACAAAATATTACCTATACTTTGAAACCTATTCATCATTTGTTTTGTATCATAAATATTTACATAAGAAGGAAAACTTTATTTAACTTCTATGATTTTAATATTTGTGCTCCTTCCAAAATTCATTTGAAATTTAATCCCCAATGCAATAAAATAAATTAAAGTTTTAGGATTTGATTAGGCATGACTGCTCCACTATCATGGAGAGGATTAGCACCCTATAAAGGGACTGGAGGGAAATAGCTGGGACCTTTTCCCTTTTTATCCCTTTTGCCCTTCTGTCTTCCACCATGTGAGGACAGAGTATTTGTTTCCTCTGGAGAGAACATCATTCGGGCACCATTTGGAAGCAGAATCCAGGTCCTCACTAGACACGGAATGTGGTGGTGTCTTTATCTTGTACTTTCCAACCTTCCAAACAGTGAGGAATGAATTTTTCTTGTATATAGATTGCCCGTCTCGGGTAATTTACTATAGTGGCAGAAACAGAATGATGTCTTTTAAACATATTCAAATATCTTTTGAACTCCTAATCTTTGAGTGTCAGGTGACATATTTTGCTATCTGAAATCATACACTGACAGAAATTAATCTATTTATTCCTCTATTGATTTTAGGATGCCATACATTTTAAATTATCTTAATATACTCATTTCATTATATACGTATATATATATATATATATATATATATATATATATTAAAGTTTAATGACATGATTCTATATTGAGATGTTATATATGTGTGTATATATTTCTTATAGTTTTCCCATAATTTAAAAAGCATGTGATAGAAAACCCTATTAAAAGCTTTATTTACTAATGAATTTTTTCTTTAGTTTCATATATATGTAAAATTTATTGAAGGTATTTCATTTGTTGAAAAAAATTTAGCACTTTATTATTTTTATGATGTTTATCAATAAAATACTATTGCCCTTTTTTATATAGAGTATGGGAAGTGAGGTTCAAGTTACACAATTGGAAAATGACAATAATACTCCCTTATGTTTCAGTATTGAAGTTATATGTTTACTTTAAGCTAACAACAACTAGGTGTTTTCTAACCTATAGTAACCTAGAAAATAGAGGAGGGTCAAAACAATGCTATGTTGCTTAAAGAGAAGTCCAGCAGCATGAAGCTGCCACTTGAGTTCTCCACAGGGAAGTTCCTGTGAGTCCTCTGCGTGTATGGCTATTTGTATGTAGCCCTGGGATTTCTAGTGGATCAAATAACCAAACTCTGCTGAAAAACCAACAGACATGGCAGGCATGACTTTAAGGTATATACTTTGTCACTGGTAAGCAGAGCTCTCTCTCTCTGATTCCTGGGTGCCTGCTCTCCTCCTCTGTCCCCTTCAGCCATGATTTTCTGTCTCACTTTTAGCCAGAGCTTATGGAATCAGCTGACCACAGACTGAACCTCTGAAACCTTGAGTTCAGAGAAAACAAAACAAAACAAAAAAAACTACTTTTCTTTTTCAGTTGTTCTTCTCAGGTCTTTTGATCACAGTGATACATATTTTACTCAAACAGAAATTGATGATAAGTAGAGTCCTTGCTGTACATAAGATGACCCTTTAGTTCAGAAACCCTTGGAGCTGGCTTGTGGTAGGAATTCTGAAAAGTTCAGAGATGCAGGCTGGGATAACTTTAGAAGTTTGTAAGTGGAACTTAATGGGTGATTCTTTGACGGTCAGAAGGCCAGAAGGCTGATAGGACCATGGATGGTAAAGCCTGAAGACAAAACCTTTGGAATGTGATAAGGACTTGAGGGTGTAGCCATTATGAATATTAAAAAGTAGCTCCAGAAAACTCCCTCACCCTCTGCCACGTAAGGAAACAGTGAGAAGATGTCCTTTGTGAACCCAACTATGAGTCCTTACAAATATGCTGACGCCTTGATCTGGACCTGCCAATCTTCACAACTGAGAGAAATAGATTTTTATTCTTTATAAGCCATTCAATTTATGATACTTGTTACAGTGACCCAAATGGTCTAAGATAAAAATGAAAACAAGAATAATCCAATAGCAGCACCAAAAAGGAAAGGTGGACAAAAATGGTGAATAACTTTATATAGATATATACATATATAAATATATACATATTTATGTATGTAAATATATACACAAATATACACCCCTATATATGTCTGTTTGTCTTGTGTGTTTGTATGTGTATATATGTATATATATAAACACAACATACATAAACACACACACACACACACGCATATATATATATATAAAGTTGATATATTAGTTTTCTATTACCACATAACAAAATACCAAAAACTGAGAAATTCATCTCAGAGATTTCCTGAGTAAAGTGTTGGAAATAGCTCAACTGGGTCTCATACTCAGTGTTCCACAGGCTCCAATCAAAGTATTATCTGAAGCTATGATGTCAGCAGAGTTTCAGAGCCTCCTTCCAAGGTCCTGTGATTGTTGGAAGAACCCAAGCGTTACTTGCACTGCATACGTTTTGACCACTTGTTTTATCAGGGCCAGCACACTAGGCTGGTTTAAATCCTGGATTTCTATGTCCTTCTTTGAAGGGTTAACCTGATTAGGTCTGGCTCATCTAGGTAATCTACCATTTGATTAACTCAGAACCAACTGATCAGGGGTCTGGATTACAACTACATAATTTTTTCAACTTTGCCATATAAGCATAACCTACACATAAGAGTAATATCCATTATATATTTATAAAACTGAATTACATTCATGGGGAGAGAATTTTGCTGGGCGTGTACACTAAAAGGCAGTTAATCTTGTAGAGGAGGCATCTTATAATTGTACCTACCACATTTACTCATCTTTATTAGTGATTAGAATATAAATCTTTGTAAAAATTCTATGACATAGTCACAGGGAAAGCATAATTTTCAAACTTTATTTACACTATTTTGCCAGGAACATAGAAAAATTTGATTTGTCTATATTGGTGGTAGGCATTTAAATTGCTGCAAACACCTAGAAAATGCTAAACAATGTCTAGTGAAGCTAAACAAATGCATATCTATGAGGAACAATGAGTTGTTGAGAAACAACTGGTGTCCTTGATGCGTGCATGTATGTGTGTGTGTGTGTGTGTGTGTGTGTGTGTGTGAGTGTGTGTGTGTGTTTCAGGAATTATGTAGAGTGTTTTGAGTAGCAGTATTTGCAATAGTGAAACATCACAAACATCCCAAATATCCATCAACAGTCAGTTGAAAGGATAAATAGAGGTATATTCATAAAATGGAACATCATACAGTAGAGAAACTACAATATGCAATAACTTGAAAAAATCTCATAGTTACATTAAACTAATGAAAGCAGACAAAAATATATTTTTGAACTTAAATTTATAAAGAACAGAGATAAGTAACTAATATATGGAGGAGGTATATAGTGAGATCGTGAATGTCTTTTTATAGGGGTAACTAAGGACTAGTAGTAATCACAATGGAGCTTCTGGAATTTTCAGAGTGTTATAGTTGTTTTTTGGAGGTCCTTAAAGTGGTATGTTCATTTTTTGAAAATTCATTGAACTGCGCATTTATGATTTTTACTTTTTAATTATGTTTTATCTGATAAAAATTTATTAAAATTTAAGTTTTATAAATCTCTTTTTTTTTTTTTTTTTTGCGGTGCTGGGGATTGAACCCAGGGCCTTGTGCTTACAAGGCAAGCACTCTACCAACTGAGCTGTCTCCCCAGCCCTAAATCTCATTTTTTATGAAAAATATTTTTCTTATCATTAAAATAGTTGGTAGTATAAGTCTTTGGGATTATGTTTTCACAGATGTTTGGTGGATCATATTTTAATAATACAGACAATCTCTCTGCAATCTTTTGAATTTCTAAATTTTTCATTTTCATTTATTCAATACCAAGTTTTTTAAACTTCATATAAATTACATTGGACATTGCTGAACCATTTTAAAATCCATTGTGTAGAGTCATGTTTTTGGTATTGATATGGAGAATATTTTTAGTAAATTTTAGTGTCATTTGATAATGTAATTTTAGAGAGTACTATTTGTGTATTAAATTTTGAGGTCTTATGGATAAGCAACATTCAATACTTTTAAAATAATAACTTGAATGCATATGTTTCATTTATCACTGTGACAATTTTCTTTGTGTTTAGTACACACACACACACACACACACACACAGAGACTCTATTACTGGATAGTTGAGCCCCTGAAAAACTTATTTTTTTCTATTCTCTTAGAGTAATTTTCTATGATGTGACTGGTGTAATATGGACCAACCTCACCACCACCTGAAATTGTATCCTATGTGTTTATTTCCATTTCTCTAATTTGAATAGTACATTTGAAAAAAACAGTAAAACATGTAATTTAGCAATATTAGCTTTTAAAAATATATTATTTTACATTCCAATTACTATTTCAATTCCATATAATAACAGCAAGATGGACTCTAAATTAAATATAAAATTATATTCTTTAGATATCACATTTTGACAGTAGACCCACTGGTCTTATATTTACTTCGTGTTGCTACAAAATTTCAAGTAATTTCCCCTAGAAGGAGATTCACAATTGAATATGCTACTAGTTTTTTAAAATGAATCACTTTGTGCTCTGTTTGTAATATGCTAAAAATAAATAAACCATTTCTTTTTTCTTTATAAAGAACTTAGAGTATGATTATGAAAATAATATAGTGTAACTATATAGTTTAATAGCTAATTCCCATAGGTCTAGGCTCTAATCAGTTTTATTGTGTTCTAGTTATTATTTTTCTGCATTGGAAGAGCAAAATAGTAATCCAAGTTATCTTTCACAAATATTAAGAATAGCTGTGAAGATGTTGCAGGATCTCAATATAACCCTTGCATTTCAAAGGAATTGTTTACCCCGACCTTGTAGAAATAGCACAAATCATGAAGACACAACAGAAAGTGCTCAGAAGGTGACAAATTAATTAATACCAGAATAACTATATACTTAAAGGTATACAAGTGGGCACAGTGAAGCACTGTGTTGGAAAATAGGTGCCACAAAATTGAAGCAACCTGGAATCCTGAGCTATTTCATGAAGAGCTGCTTCAGAGAGTTGTGTAGATCACAAAGTAGTTTGTTGAACAAGAAATGACTTGTGATCAGTCATTGAAATACCGTGTTCTTTTTTCCTTTTAGTGTAGCCTCCTTTTTCCTGATTGATACAAAATATGCAATAGTTGAGAAATATGTGCAAGAGGAAGTCAACATTCTCTATCTAAAAGATTTAGATAACTAAGAGGTCTACCCAGAGTAATAACTTTATTGAAAAAAATAAACAAAAAAACCAGAACTGCGTGAACATTCCAAATTATCAAGTACACTCTCAAAAACCTACTTGAAAGATCACAAACACTGCTTATATTGTGAAAGATCTAAAAGAAGCAATAGAAAAAAATAAATGACATAATTAACAAAGTAACTTAAATAAATATAATTGGTCTTAACTTAAAGTCTTTTTATTAAAACTCAGACAAAAACCTAATAAAATACTGTCTGAAAAAAATAAACACTAAAAAATAACCAAAAAAAGTCAAATACAGAAAAAGCAGACATAGTTATTCTGGATGTACACAATGAATACAAATTTAAAGGTGGCATTAGTCATTTTTAATTAGAAAAATTTGAATTCAATGCAAAATATACTTAAATTAAAATATGTAACCCAATTTTCAAAGAAAATTAAAGAGAATTTCATGCACCAAATAATTTGGCATTGTCCCAGAACCAAATTATCAGAAAATACAAGGAGAAAGAGGAACATGTCTATAGCAGGAGATAATAATCTTTCTTGTATATTTTATGTTGTGGGAAAAAGCAAAAGCTAATATGTAGAAGAACAATAGTGATAATAATATGCAGCTGTAATTTTTCAAATTCTGTACACTGATAATAGTAAATACATTGTAATACCACATACTTTTCACAAATACATCATATACATCAACCAGTTCTGAAAAGTCCATCTAATATAGAATAGATCCTCTAATTTAATTCAATAAACACAGAAATGGTAGGAAAATATGAAATATAACTACATTTAAAAATTATGTGTGTAAAAACTGTATTTGTATGTGCAGATATATACATATGTGTATTTAGCAACTTCATTAGGTATATTTTAAATATCATAAAAGGAAAGTATAAAGTGTAATTTAAACATTTTATTAACTTTATTGACTGGTGCAACAGCTAGCATTAAGTCAGTTTTGAAATGTTCCATTTTTCCCAGTAAGATCCTGTATGCCCTTTGAAAGTGCAGTCCATTTCCACCTCCAACCACAATCATCTCTAATCTGCACAATTGCCCTTGTTGAACATCAAATGTTTTCTCTGATATGGGGAAGCTAGTCTAAAAGAAAGAGAGAGAGAGAGAGAGAGAGAGAGAGAGAGAGAATGAGGAAAAAAAATCTAGTCTAAAAGAAAGAGAGAGAGAGAGAGAATGAGGAAAAAAATAAAGAAATGGCAGGGTGATTCCATCAAAATAGAAAGATCAGTGGAGTAGAGGAAAGGAATTGAGGGGGAGATAGGAGGGACAGGATAAGGAAAAAACAGTAGAATGAATCTGACCTAACTTTCCTATGTATAAATATGAATATACTACAGTGTATTTCACCATTATGTGTATACACAAGATGCTAATTTTAACATATATTAAATACATATAATATGTGTTAAAATTAGTGTATATAGTACACTAATTTTATCTATCTATCTATGTGTGAATGGCTGAAAGATCTGTAAACTAAAGGAAAAGGAAGAGGAGGAGGGAGCAGGGAAGGGAAAAGGGCAGTATGGGGACTGAATTGGGGCAAGTTATATTCTTTCTTTTTAATTCGTTCTAATTAGTTATACATGACAGTAGAATGCATTTTGACACATTGTACACAAATGGAGCACAACTTCTCATTCTTCTGGTTGTACATGGTGTGGAGTCACACTGGTAGTGTAATCATACATCTACATAGGGTAATAATGTCCATCTCATTATACAGTCCTTTCCATCCTCACAAATTCTCCCCTTCCCTCACTCCCCTCTGACCAATCCAAAGTTCCTTCATTCTTCCCAACCCAGCCTCCATGATGGATCAGCATCCAATTATCAGATAAATTGTTTTGCCTTTGGTTTTTTGGGTTTGGCTTCTTTCACTTAGCATGATATTTTCCAGCTTCATCTATTTACTTGCAAATGCCATCATTTCATTCTTCTTTAAGGCTGAGTAATATTCCATTGTGAATATGTATCACATTTTCTTTATCCATTAATCTGTTGAAGGGTATCTAGGTTGGTTCCAGAATTTAGCTATTCTGAATTGAGCTACTATAAACATTGATCTGGCAGCATCACTGTAGTATGCTGATTTTAAGTCATTTGGGTATAAATGGAGGAGTGGTATAACTGGGTCAAATGGTGAATCCTTTCCGAGTTTTTCTTAGGACTCTCCATACTGCTTTCCAGAGTAGTTGCATCAATTTGCAGTTCCACCAACAATGTATGTCTTCATCATGTTAACTTAGGACCTGACTTCCTTAACAAGCCTCCTAAAGCACAAGAATCAAGAATCAATAAATGGAATGGATTCAAACTAAAAAGCTTCTTCTCAAAAAAGGAAACAATCAGTAATGTGAAGAAAGAGCCTACAGAATGGGAGAAAATATTTACCACATGCACTTCAGAAAGAGCACTGATCTCCAGGATATATATAAATATCAAAAAAACTTAACACCAAACAACCAAATAACCCAAACAATAAATGAGCTAAGGAACTGAATGGATACTTCATAGAGGAAGAAATACAATTGACCAACAAATATTTTTAAAAGTTCAACACTCCTAGCAATTAGAGAAATGCAAATTAAAACTACTCTAAGATTTCATCTCACTCCAATCAGAATGGCAATTATCAAGAATAGAAGCAATAGTAAGTGTTGGTGAGGATGTGGGAATAAAGGTGCACCATACATTGCTGGTGTGAGCAAGTTATATTCTATACATTTATAATGTCAAAATAAAGGCTAATATTATGTATAACTAATTTCAAGCCAATAAAAATAAGGAAAAAATTGCTCATATTGAACATTTTATGTAACTGGGCTGATGCAACACATAATCTTCTCGTTCTAGCTTCCTATACTTAGAATAATGACTCAGAGTTTAATCTATGATGTAAAATGATCTGTAGCTCTTTTTTTTTAATTGTTGAGCAATATTCTATTGTGTAGTTATATCACATATTATCTATCTACTCCCCAGTTGATGGACATTTATTTTGCTTCTACTTTGCATATTATGAATAACACTTCTGTAAATATTCATGCAAAAAGTCCTTGCGTGGTTATGTTTTCATTTTTCCTGGGCATACACTCTGAAGTGCTGGATCCTATGGCAGTTTTATGTTTAACTTCTTGAGGAACCACTATTCTGTTTTCCAAAGTAGATACATCATTTACACCTTCCCAGCACTGTATGAGAGGTTCCATTTACCCACAGCGTAGTCTTGTTTTCCATTGTTAATGTGGTGGGTGTGAAATTGTATCTCATTCTAGTTTTAATTTGCATTTCCTAATGAGCTCCTCGCATGTACTTATTAGCCATTTGCATATATTATTTATAAAATCTATTAATATCTTTTACCCATTTTGAAAATTTATATACAGTATGTATGCCATAAAATATGTTATTGTGGGTATAACGAATGCATGGAAAAGGACTGAAATTTCTATATCTGAATTTATGGAATAAAGCTAAAGGTCTTTTTAGGAAGCAAACACATGGCCAAGATATTTATATTAATGGAAAGAATAGAGTGAAATTAAATAAATCATCAAGGTAATAAATTAGAAATTACAAAATCAACATAAGAAAAACTAAAATGTTGAATTAATACAGACCTAAGTGTAAATCAATAAATTAGAATAAATAGAACTAAATAAATTAATAAAACAATAATAAATAATAAAACAAACTATTTTATTTTCTAATCTAATCAAGGAAAATTTATTACACTCAAATACACACATACATTGATAATAAACAAAATAATAGATAAATGGGATATGAACTAAATAATGTGAGATTACATTGACTACCCTATATAAATACATTTTAAATCTGAATAAAATAATTTTTAAGAAAAAATATAAATTGCCACAACCAACCACAAAACAGAAAGATAACTTGAATAGAGTAGTACAAAGAAAAATAATTTTTAAAATATGCATGCTAAAGAAATGAACTGTTTCCCCAAGCAATTCATTAAGAGACTATTGAAGTATTTCCCCTCATCTGTGAGGAATATATTCTGAGATCCCACTGAATGTCTGAAACCATTGACCATACTGAATCCTATAACTGAATCCTATTTATCCTATGATTTTTCCTAAACATACATTTCCACAACAAAGTTTAATTTACATATTTGGTGCAGAGAAAGAATAATAGCAATAAAAATAAAATAAATCAATTATAACATTATATTATCATGTTATATAATCCTCTCCTTTGTTATCTGCAAAATAATAATATCTTATACTTTAACCATTTCACTTAAAGAAAACACTTTGCAACTACTCCTTAGCATGCCTGAATTGCTAACATTACTCTTTCTGTACTTTGATATCATTATGAAATAAAATAAAGGTTATTTGAACATAAGCACCAGAGTTCGGTCAGAGTTGTTTTGATTACTGAGACAACTACTGAGTTACTAATATGTGGGTAGCCTATACAGTGTAAATACACTGGACGATTAATGATTAATTTCCAGGATGATTAATTTCCAGGGCGGGAAGGAGAAGGACAGCATGAAATTTCATCACACTAATCAGGATGATTCACTATTGAAAAGTTATAAACTGTTTATTACTGAATATTTTCCTTTAGTATTTTCAGACCATGGCTTACTGTGGGTAATTGAAATTGCAGAAAGCAAAACTGCAGATAAGGGTAGAGGAGTCCATAATGTCAAAGCTATTTAAAATCATCTGAGGTACAGAATAAAGAAAAGAAGGTGGGCAAATATTAACCTAAAACAGTGACAAAAGATAAACTCCATCTGCTGTGTTGTCCACCCAAAATAAAGAGAACTCCAGATCAATCACACCCGAGAATACCAGTTTTAAAAACATTAAATAGCCAGACACAGTGGTGCACACCTGTAATCCCAGTGGCTTGGGAGGCTGAGGCAGGAGAATCAGTGCAGAGACAGCCTCAGCAATTTATCAAGGCCCTGAGCAACTCAGTGAAACTCTGTCTTAAAAAAAAAAAAAGCGGAGGGGTACAGATGTGGTTCAGTGATTAAGTGCTCCTGAGTTCAGTCCCTGGTGCAAACAAACAAAACATTAAATATTAGCAAACATTACCCTGAATTAGATTAATCCAGACTAAATGATTCTTATTCCATGGGTGCACTTGGTGTGCTGTTTCTCTAAATCTAGTCAGCTCCACTACCAGCATCCACATTTAGCATCTAAATACTATTTGGTGATATTTGATGGTGAGTCACTCATCATCCTGGAGTTTCTAACATGCAGAGTTGACTCTTAAGTGTCTCGCATCACCGTTAGTCTTCCATCAATTACCTCATAACAAATGACTGATTCTCTAGGTCTTCTTGCAAGGAGTCCCAGGACTGCCCTTTGCTATAATCCTCTTTTGCTTTTCTCTAAATGGTTCACATCAGCTTTGTTTTGTGTTTGTAAAAGAAAGAAGAAGTATTCCTAAACCAGACAGTTATTAGATACTGCAGTTCTACACGTAAGTACTTAATTTTATGCACAACTCATTAAATCAGATAAGGATATAGTGGTTCTTTTGCATTGCATATAGTGTATACACTGGTAATTTTGCATTTAAAATAGCAAATCAAACAAAACACCAACATAGTATGTAAACAACATTTTTCAAATTTGAAGAATAAGCTTCTTTAAAAAACTCATTAAATTAGTGGTCAAATTCAGAGCAACACACATAATCCAGCACATCCAGAGCAGAGAAATAACTTTCCATTTCTGACTTATTTTCCTGTTCTTATCTTAATCAATCCATATCCTAATCAATCTGTTATATTTGTCTATCTTTTATAGGGCTATTATCCAACTGATTCCTGGAATTTTCTTAAAATTCTGCCCTCATATAAGACTTAAACATGCTTTTAGGATAAACTGGGCATTCAGATTCCTTTCTGAGGACAATAGAAAGCCTTAGATTATCTACTAATGGAAGTAAATGTCTGGCCTTATTGGGAGGAAAGTGCAACTGCATTGTACATTTTCTGTTCTTATTGAAGGAAGGAATGAGATTGGAATAAGTGGTGGAAGGAAACTAGAAATAAGGTAATTTCTTTGGGCCTTGCCTGGACCGGCATAAAAAGACCTAGATAAGGTGTGAGACAGGGTATTGAGAAAGCACCTAATTAAGGGTAGGCTGCCAGGAGGAGCAGAAGGGACACTGTGGTTTTAGAGCAGTGAAGTAACAAGTCCAGACTTACAGGAATTCATATACCTGAGGTCTGGAACAGTCAAACCAGCTTGAGGCCATCTATCACCATAGCAGTTATTGGCTGCGGGGCTGTTTGAACCCTAGATTCCTGGAGAGAGTACAATACCAGAGTGACTACATCACAAGGCTCCTGACCCTGAGATCCAGTAAGTAGATGTTCATAAAGCAAGGATCAAGAGGTTTGGTTCTCCCTGGGCACTTAGCTCTGTTGGTGAACAGGCATTCATTAGAGAGATAAGGCTCAAGTTTGAGAGATAGGTCTTAAGTATTAGCAAGAGCCTATCTGAGGCCTCCTAAAGTAAAACAGCAGGCCACCCACCATAGTAGTGGAGGCTCAGAGAAGGCACAGCTGTGGCTGTCATTGAAGGCTAGGACCAAGGAACTAATTTTATTATAAATGATAGTGTTGCCAAGAAAAGCAAAATGTACTAGGTGAGATAAACATTCTTTCTATTCATCAATATATATTTTTGTCAATTTTAACTCACTTGAGCATTTTTTCATTTCTGGTACTTATAAAGAATCAGCATGAAAATTTTAAAGTTAGGTTTTGAAAAACTTTGGAATTAGAAAGGACTGTGGAGATAATTTTTTTCCACCACTGTTCCTCAAAAAAAGTTCAGATGAGAAATATGGCACTCAGGGAGATTTTCTAACTTGCTTAAGAGTCCTTCAACTACGGAGTAGTAATGAAAGAATTAATAGTACTCCTGTTGCTGATTCATAGCACAAATGTATTTTCATTATGTAATAAAAAATCCTGCTGCTAACAAAGAGTTAATTTGCCAAATAGATTTTTATATTTATTTCCATTTTTTTAAAAAATTAAAAAAGTTTGTGGTTTAATAATTTAAACTTAAAGGAATACAAGTCCTTTACTCCTCACTAAATAAAAGAACTTATAACTCATTTACAGCAATAGACACAGATACATTCTATATGAACCTACAAAATATAGAATGTCTCTATGCATACATTTATGCATAAATCTAATTTATGCATTTACATACAAATATACATAAGGATATAAGTACATTTATATGCATGTGTATATGTAACATTAACACCTGTTCTTTGAGAATGTAATTTATAGATGCATGATGCTATTGCTGCAACAAAATATCTGAGGCTGAGTACTTTAAAAAAAAAAGAAGACATTTATTTAGCTTACATTTCCAGCCTGAACTTTCAGACAGCATTGTGTCAGCTCTGGTTAGAATCCCACCTGGGTGTGTTATATCATGATGGATGGCTTTCTGGTAGGAACATGTGCAAGAGTGAGAGATAACATGGCAACACAGAGATCCAGAAATCAGAGCAAGAGTGCCAGGCAAACCAGGCTACATAGGGAGTGACATGGAACCACTAAGCAACTTGGTACAAACTTTGGGGATTAGAATCTCAGTCTTTCATTAAAGTCCACAATGAAAACCTTGGTTCTGGCTTGTCTCATGGGTCATCTCATTCACATTAGTAAAGATACCTACTTCTACTTTTACTGAGATGTGTGTGGTAAATGGATAGGTGGTTGAATACATAGGTGAATAGATAGGTAGATAGATGAAAGAGATGGGAAAGAAAAAGAGAGAATGAAAGAAAGAGAGAGAGATGGAAAAATAGAAAATAAGAATCTTGCCCAGGAACATGGTAAAGTGGATGCCATTTGGTAACTGATAGCAGGGAAGAATTGTTATAGAGGAAGCAGAAGTTGCAAATTTTCTCAGCCTGACAAGCTGAGAAAGGCATAGTACAAGGTTATATCCCATTACACAGCATGATGGGTAAGAAAATGGCAACTTTGCTCTCAACACTGCTTTACCTGACACAGAATATTTTAATGACTATAATAGAAACAACCTGCAAAATATAAGACTAGTGATTTAAATTGTTCTCTTATGTATGTCATCTAAGAGTTGAGTGATTGGGAAATTTATCTCAACTACTTAGCAATCTATTCTTTGCTAGTTATTAGCATGACATTCTTCTGATGTGTGATTTTATTAATTATATCATTTCATTTAATTTTATATTTCCATTTTTCTGTTTTAACATTTCTTTTTTCCTCAGGCTTTGGAACAACTTAGTGCTTGGCATGTAATGTGTTTAGCATGAATATATGTAGAATAAAATACATACAACTACTAAGGTACATTATAATGAATATTAAAGAAACAATTCAGAAATAATATAAGTACTTGAACTTTTTATTTTCATAGAAATTACATTCTTTCCCTAGGCCTTATTCTTGACCAGGAATCTAGGGTTGGATCATAGTAAAACCACTCTCCATTGTTCTTAATTCTACTGCTTCAAAAATAGAAAAATACAATGACACAAAAACTAAGGAATATATTAAAATAATAAATTTTGGAGACTTTTAGCTTGAGCTAGAACAAAATAGCCTCTTTCTTCCCTTGCCATTTTCCTTGTAACTCAAAGACTTGAACAGAATAAAATAGCAAATACAGAAAGACTATGAATGATGAAATGACAAAGATGGACTGGCTGAAGACCATGGGACTTTAGGAACAAAAATATGTTGAGTTTCCTGAATTTACTCTTTGCCTTCTGTCTCTCCAGGATGGGACACTAGAGAAGGCTGCGACCTATAAATACTGAAAGAAACAGACAAAAAAGACCCAAGAAAAGCCCACTTCTTCCACCAAAGGGTGAGGAAAAGGGTGTCTTAGTAGAAAAGCAATTTTTTCTTGACAATACCAGCCCAACTCCAACTAACACTAGTGAAAAAAAAAAAAACTGTCCTCTCCCTATACCTGGTATCAATGGGATCAAGTGTGGAGCCAAATTTTCATCCTTTACTTGGTAGCAGCTGACAGCATTTTGATTATTTCCTCAGAATATCTTTACTGTGTCTAAACTTTTACTCCACAGGCAGAAATATGGAAGAATAAGGCAGTGAAATGTGGTATTATTCAGTACCGAATTTCCCCATATCCCTTAGAGTGTGAGAGGCCCAAGAGGACAAGGAACCTCCAGCCTTTCTGTACTCCACCCCTACCATCAGCAGTGAGGTAGAATGAGGTTGCTTTTAGGCAGTATGAGTTGACATCATGTTGTTTTTACTGGGGATCATTAGGGAGTTGAGCTTTCATCTTCACCCAGCAACAAGAAGTGGTGCAAGTCGGTGCGCTATCATTTGGAGGACAATGTCAGTGATGCCTCTTAGGAAACTAAACATTTATCTCTACCCAGACCTGTGTGGTGGAGATAAACCGGATGATTGCTGAAAAAGACGATTAAATAGGATTCAGATTCTTACAACATATCCCGGAAGTCCAGGATACAATCCAAAATCACACATCATTTTTAGAGCCAGAACAATTATAATTAAATGAGAAAAGACAAACAACAGATGCCAACACTGATATGACTCAGATGTTAGAATTATTTGACAAAGATGAAATTGCTTCAATGTGCAATTATGAACTCTAGGAATAAATGAAAAAACTAGAAAGCCTAGAAAAAAATTTCAAAAACCAAAAATAAACTATAGAATGGAAAAATAAAGGCAAAAAGTTGTTTGGGTCATTCTAATAACTGAAAATGTAAAAAATTAAATAAAATCTCACTGCATTGACTCAATAGTAGATTGAAGATGACAGAAGAGTCATGAGCTTTGTGATAGAGCAATAAAAATTACCAAATCTGAACAAAAAATAAAAAGTTAAAAGAACTTCAGAGACCTGTAGATACAAGATAAATGAACTAATATACATGTTAAAACATCCCCAGAAGAAGATAAAAGAACAGGAGTTAAAAATTATGCAAAGAAATAATGTTTAAAGATTTTTCAAATTTGGTTAAATGCATAAACCTAGAGATTAAAGATGTTGAACAGAATCCAAACAGAAAAAAATCCAAAGAAATCTATACTAAGACATAGCATAATCAATCTGAAAACTAAAAAAAAAGAGAAAAATCTTGAACTGAGCTAAAGAAAAATGACACATTTTCTATAAGGGAGGGATAGTTTAAGTGACAGCAGATTTCTCATATGAAAGTATGAAGTCAGAAGAAAGTGCATATCCTTTCTTAAGTATTAAAAAAAAGAACAATCCTCAATTGTATATTCAGTAAAAATATTCTTCAGGAGTTAATACACTCTCAGAAGAAGAAAAATTAAGAGATTTTGTACCTAATTAACCTATAATAAAAGAATGATTGAGGAAAGTTCTCCAAAGAGAAAGGAAAATAATGACTTTAACCTTTCACCAACATATCAGAATTGAATCATATAGGATCATCCCAATGGCAGTGGAGTATATTGATTTATTTTCTCTTCTGTTTGCCATTTGTACAGTAGGCACTTGATTGCCAGCTTTGCCAGATTCTAGGCTAGGTATGATCGCCCACCGCCCACAGGGACAATCACAACGCGTACTCTCTTCTTGATCACAGGAACTAAAAGGCTTTATTCCACAAGTCCCAGTCTTATATTGAGAACATCAGCCTATCAGAGAGTAGACTACCAGGAAAGTCAGCCTATCAAGGAACAGTCTCCAGGCAGATACCAGGATTGCCTCATGTACAACAGCCAACCAGAGTTACTTCCTAAAACTTGTATATGAGTGCAGCTGTGTCTGGCAAGCTGCCAGGTGCCATCTTAGAGATCAGGCCACCGTGCGGCTCTGGGGCCCTCAGAGCCCGCCCCTGACAGCTAGGTGCAGGGAATATATTTTTGAACATCATAGAATTGCTCATGCATACAGAAAGCTTAGAATCTGTTGAGAGAAGCTAACATCAGGCAAATAATAAGACAGAAGTGTTATTCATGATCATTTTAAATCTTTTTGAAAATGTGTAGTTTCTCTAAGGTTATATGTCAAAAGAATTCTATGTCATCTAGCAGATGGGATAGGGGGAGCTTTCTAAGAAAGTGTGATTTAAATTGATCATGGAAAATGAAAGAGATAGCAAGGTTGGACATGGTGGCAGGAAGTAGGGAAGGAAGAGGAACATTCAAGGTAAAGGAATCAGTCCCTGATTTTTTAGTCAGGTTTTTTGCTACTGTAACTAAAAGACCCAATAAGAACAAGTTTAGAGGAAGAAAAGTTTATTTGGAGGCTCATAGTGTCAGAAGTCTTGGTCTATACATAACTGGCTCCATTTCTTGGGGTTAGAGGTGAGACAAAATATCATAGTGAAAGAGTGAGGCAGAGGAAAGCAGCTCACATGATGATTAGCCAGCAAGAGAGAGACTACTCACCGGAGACAAAATGTAATACCATAAAGTCATGCCCCAATGACCTACCTACTCTAGTCATACCTTACCCACCTTCAGTCATCACTCAGTTAATCCAGTCAGGGAACTAATTCACTGAATGAGTTAAAGCTCTCATAACCCAATCATTTCTCCTCTAAGCCTTGTATTGTCTTACACATGAGCTTTGTGGGAATACCTCACATCCAAATCATAACACTGATGTAGGAAGGAAGCAGTTTGGAGCATTTTAATCACTTATAAAAAACCTATCACAATACAAATTTAATGTATAATGGGGAACATTAAATTTTTTAAGGTAAGTAAGACCTGAAATTCATGTAGCCCTTAGAAATTTTGAACTTCATGCCCAATATGACGTTGTTTCAGTATTTTAAATGGAGGAGTTTTAGGACCAAAACACCAAAGTGCATTCAGTCCCTCACAAAGCACTTTCTATCAGGGTATGTAAACACCGAGTGACATGTAGATTCTTCTTCATGATTATTCCCAGTGATAGCTGTTTGCGATAAGAACAGTTATTGGCAACAAATGATCCTAGTGGCTTTGGACTTTGGAGTGACTTGTACGTTCTTTAACATTTTACTGGTTCATTTACTAGAGAATGATTTAATCAATTATTACTAACTCAACACACTATCTACAGAATTTCTTCCAGTGAAATTCTAACATTTCCTTTTTTAAAATTTTATGGGTTCTTTTTAGTTATACGTGACAGAATACATTTTGATGTAATTATATAACCACGGAGTATATCTTATTCTAATTTACACTCTAGTACCTCTCCTTCCCTTTTTCCCCCTCCCCTGCTCTATTCTTTCATTGACCTTTCTGCCATTTACCTACAGTTATGTTTTTAAATATTTCTTGTGAATGTACATGATGGTGAGATTCGCTGTGGTGTATTCATATATGTACATAGGAAAGTTATGTCAGTTTAATTCCACTGTCTTTCCTTTTGCTATCCCCCTCCCTTTTCATTATTCCCCTTTGTGTCTAATCCACTGTATTTCTTTTTTTAAATATTTTTAGTTGTAGATGGATACAATACATTTATTTTATTTTATTTATTTTTATAATGTGCTGAGGATTGAACCCATGCCTCATGTGTGAGGCAAGTGCTCTACTACAGAGCCACAACTCCAGCCCGGAATCCACTGAATTTCTATTCTTACCCTACCGCTGTTATTGTGGGTATGCATCGAGAAAAAAAACTTTGGTTTATGGGGACTGCCTTACTTCACTTAGCATGATAATCTCTAGATCATCCGTTTACTGGCAAATGTCATAGTCATTCTTCCTTATGAATGAGTAGTACTCCATTGTGTATATATACCACATTTTGTTTATCCATTCATCTGTTGAAGTGCACCTAAGTTGGCTCCATAGCTTAGCTATTGTGAATGGAGCTGCTATAAACATTGATGTGGTTGTTACTGTAATACAGTGCTTTTACGTCCTTGGAGATATGTGAGCCGTGGGATAAATGGGTCAAATGGTGCTTCTATTTCTAATTTTTTAAGGAATCTTCAAACTGCTTTCCAGAGTGGTTGCACCAGTTTGCAATCCCATCAGCAATGCAACAATTTCTTAAATTAGAACAAATCAATAAGAAAATTATACATTTGATAATTTAAGGTTATGCCTACAGGTTAGACAAAACTTCCTCAGAATCCACCTAAATTTTCCTAGAGAAGCAATCTTGAATAATATCATTTACTGGGTTACATTTCAGTGTTCATACCAGTTGTGTATCCACAGATATTCATGCTGCATCCTGGGGGTGGGGGAGAGAGCGGGAGAGAGAGGAGGGAGCGAGAGAGAGAGAGAGAGAGAGAGAGAGAGAAAGAGAGAGAGAGAGAGAGAGAGAGAGAGAGAGAATTAATTTACTCTCCCAGTTCAAGCTGACAGTTCTGTATCTAGTAGTATTTAACATGCCTATTAGTCTTTTCTCACCCCATCTTCTCCTCTCTTATCACTAACAGGTTCATGCACACTTAGGTAAATGGGGTCTTTTGAAGAGTTCTGTCTACAACAAATAGTTTCACATGCCAGATGCACAAACTTGACTTTAATAAAAACCGACAATGAAGTCCAAATGCCAGTCTATGAAAAAACAAACATGTCTCCAAAAGTTTTGAAGGAGACATTTTTTATCTCTGAACCCTGCATAGAGAGGGTAAGGTAAGCAGGTCACTTGGGTATAACCTACTAGTCACCATTCAGCAGGAATAGCAATGGCTGGTTCAGCATGTGAGAGGTCCTGGGTTCAAGCCCTAGCACAGGGATGAAAAATGAAAGGAAGAAGGAGCAGCTAGATTTGGCATCTACTTTACTTTGTGGATATTCTGCCTCCTTTTTGTCTTACTCTCTTTCTCACTGATCCTAAACTCTCTGCCAAGATTCTGCTGCAGCCATTTCACATGTAATTTCTCTCTCTCTTTCCCACTCTTCCCCACCCCAGACATTATATTACCTTGTTGCTACATCTGGCTTGACAAACAAATTCTACCCTGACAGTTTTATTGACCTGCATCTATACCTTAACATTTGACCTCTAGATTAGATCAGTGTGGGGTTAACATCTACTTACCAGGATAAATCTTCCAAGTACCTGAAACAAATTCCAGAGAATTCCATTTGAAAATATGTAAAATATATTGAAGAACCTCCAGTCTGTCAAAAATAATCTTTAAATTTTAATTAAGATTTATTTCTTGGTTATTTAACAACATAGCTACTTTAAAAAATTCTTAGACTTTCTTCATGGGACTTATCATTATAAAATAAATCAGGGAGTACAATTGACTAAATATTTATATCTCTCCAAAAGTTATATGTTGGAATTCTAACCCTCAAAGTGATAGTATTACAAGTTGGGGCTTTTGAGAAGTGATTAGGACATGAGGGTAAAATCCTCATGAATGACTTTAATGTCCTTATAAAAGAGACCCCCTTATAAAATAGATCCTCACCTTTCTGTCACACCAGGATACAGCAGAAAAATAGCACTCTATGAACCAGGAAGCAATTCCTCACTAAACTAAATTTTTCGGCACCTTTATCTGGGACTTTCCAGCCCCTAGAAGAGTAAGAAACACATTTGTTTTCCATAGACCACCCCAGTTTATGAAGTTTTGTTATAGCAACCAGAATAGATAAAGACAATCACGGAAACACATCACTGCAGAGGAAATCTTTCCAAAGATATCAGTATAAGAGAATAAAGAGAGATACATCTTTCTGAGAAATGAATTGATTTTCAAATATAGTAACATTAAATACAGAACTCCATTATAATGTTCATAATTGCTTAAATTTAAATAAACTTCTAAGGTAAAAAGAAAGGCCCATAGTAATAATATCAATAACTTTTTATTAAATTTCTGTTTTATGTATGTCAGATTTATTATTATTTATCTTCCAATAGCTTTATGTATTAAATATTGTATTCATGTTTCACAAGAGCAAATTGAGACTCAAAGGAATTAATAGTTTACTTAATAGGTTAGTTAATAATTGGTAAACTTTGATGAAAACAGAAGCAGGCTTGTAAATTCTGTTCTGAGTTCTAGTTCCCTATGGCGATGTGAAAACTCTTGGCATAGATAATATTTTGACTACATTATGATGTGATTTTTTTAAAGTCTACTAAACTGACACAGAAATTCCAGTGAAAATTCATACTGTTGAAGATGATAATCACATATCCTGAGTGTAAAAAGCACAGAATTTTTTTGAAAACATACAAAGAAAATCACTTTTAAATCTCTAAACAAGCTAGACTGAGTTTGTACATAAAGAACTTCTGTGTTTTCTGTGATACTTATAATCAATCATTGTTTCTTCCTTAGATATAAAGAACCTCTTTAAAAATTCTTACAATATTTGAGAACACTGTTGATTATGACAATGATTCAGTTTGCCTATTTGTTTTCCAAATTTTGAAATCATAATTAATGTATTGATTAATTTTTATTATTAGACTTGATGATACAATCTCTTTCTGGATATTGTCTTCCAAATGAAAAAGTTTAATGTGTGCTCTGCTTGCCTGTCACTATTATTATTGCTGCTGAAACCATTAGTTCAATCCCAGCATGTATTTATGAGCACGTGCCACTTTTCAGGAGCAAAGCTAAGACCATTGAATATAAATATAAAGCAAACAAGATGGCCCCTGGTGTCCATAAAGGGTTGATAAAATTCTAGTACATTGTATAGAATGAATTTAGAAGGACTTTTTCTTTTGTAATCTTAGTAATCAATGATGATGAACTGAGTTACTGATTATAGAACTGGTCAAAATTATAATTATTCTTTTTTCTTCAGAGTAAGTAGCCCCAGCCCAACTAGGGCTACCTGTCAAATGAGATTTAGAGGAAGTATTCTTTGCTCTATTTCTTACCATCCTTGGTATTCACTACCTGCAGTCTCATATCTTTGTTGTCTTCTGTCTGTAGTCCCATGATTCTACTTTCTGATCTTTGTTCTGTCTGTAATTCCCTTATTATGCTTTATGATAAATAGTGTTGACTGCTTATAGTATACTATTCTAAATTCTTCAGATGTCTCTGAATTATTCTTTGTTATTAAGCATATTTCCACTTCTACTTACTTCCTGTACAAGAATCCCATCAAAATATAGACAAACCTACTAATCATTCTTATTTGTTTTTGATAATGATTGTATTTCTGGTACTAGGGACATCCTCCCCTATGCTAATTGCCTTTTCAGGATGCAAATAAGAAAAATACAGCCCTTTTAGGGGAGAGGAAAAAGAGGGAGAGAGAGAGAGAGAGAGAGAGAGAGAGAGAGAGAGAGAGAGAGAGATTTGTTTTCTGTTGTTAAGGAAAATTATAATTGCCATACAAAGTAAATGGACTAAAGATTTCACTCCACAATGATAAAATTTAAGAGATGGCTTAATTTAGAGATGATTTCAAAGTATCATGTTCTAATTAATGATTTGCATTGATTATAATTCTACTATCATGATGTACATTGTAATCATTGTTATATAAACTCATACTTTCCATTGAAATGTTAGCACTAATATTTGCCCTCAACCTCAATTCTATCAAAACAAATAGCACAATATATCAGAAAGAGTAAAAATTTCTGGTTTATTTTGTCTAGAATATGGGATAATAATACTTTGCAAGTTTATATAGAAATGAAATGAGACAATTCATATGAAGTACTTTTGTAAAATGCAATCACATTTTTAAATCTGTGTCCAGCAATTCATTGTAAAAATAAAAAAAAAAATTACTTATACATATTGAAATAATTCTCTCTCTCTCTCTCTCTCTCTCTCTCTCTCTCTCTCTCATTTTTTTTGTACCAGATATTGAACCCAGGGACACTTAACCACTGAGCAACTTCCCCAGCCCTTTTTTATATTTTATTTAGAGATAGGATCTTGCTAAGTTGCTTAGGGCCTTGCTAAATTGCTGAGACTGGTTTTGAACTTGTGATCCTCTTGCCTCAGCTTCCCAAGCTACTGGGATTACAGGTGTACACTACTATGCCTGGAAAATTCTGAAGAGAAGAATATGTTGGTTTTGTGTGTGTGTGTGTGTGTGTAGAAGTCCTTTTTAGTTTTGTTGAAAATTATGATATCTTCTTGATTCTCTAAGATGTATAAATATAATATCTAAAACTACTCCAAGCTGAGATTGTTGGTTTCACTTTGATATTTCTGTTTCTACATTTACATTAGCTACATTACTAGAGAGATATGCTTGTTTATTTTTTCTAAGTGGGTCTATAACAATGTTTATATAATATAATGTACAGAATGTATCTGGTATCATGCACATTAATTTCTCATTTTAACCATGATCCAAAAAACAATGCAAATATGAATGCCTGGGTAACGCACAGAAGAAATCACAGAAAAAGCCAAAACCGGACACAGATATAGGGACAAAGCTGTTCCGGCATCTGAAAAACTGGAAAAGACCTTGCAATCATTGCCTTTGGATGTCAAAACTACACAACAGAACCATGAAGTAAAACTTGCTCAGCTAGAGCAGTAGATAACACAGCTTGAGAGGGCCTTTGTAGTTGCCAGGAACCTTGGTAGTCAGAAGGAAGCTACGCCCTTGAGATTGTGAAAAAACGGGAAAACATATCAATTAAGTAATCATATTGCCATTGACAAGGAGAGGGGAATTCATTACTTCACACACATTTTTCTGAATTTTTGAGAAATATTCATTCTATCATAATTTTTAATCCATATTCTTTTTGTTTGTCCCTAAGTTTGATGTATACCCTAAGTGTTGCTAATAGAAATGCCATCAACTTTCATTTAAATAGAGATTTCAAACTAAACAAAGTTATCTTTTGTCAAATTATGTTTGTAGAAGACCTGAAAGTAAATCTGCCAAAATTGTAAAAGCAAATCCTTTCATATTTACTTTGTATTTCAGAGACAAAGCTGATGACACAGTTTCCCTAGTGAAAGAAATGACACATTTGACAGGTGAAATTAAAAACATCTATCCAATCTGATTCACAAAGCATGTATGGCATTGAGAACATTCTGTATAGAATCTGCAGTAGATGCAAGCAACATTCTTGGAGCTCATATCCTGGTGGAGGGTTAGAGTGCACTCTCCCAAATACAGATTCCATCTATGTGGTTCACTGCTAAGTGTATTCACTTTAAAGGTATGAAAGGGAGTGAGAGAAGACTGGAGGAACTTTAGATTATGTAGAAGAAAATGAGAGGGATGGGGTTATGAAAGATGGTGGAATGAGACAGACATCATTACCCCATGTACATGTATGATTACGTGAATGGTATGAATCTACATCATGTCCAATAACAGAAATGAAATGATGTACCCCATTTGTGTACAATGAATCAAAATGCAGTCTGTAAAAAATTAAAAAATAAATAAATAATTTTAAAAGGTCTAAAATTTTTACTGTTCATTAAAACAAAAAATGGATAATAGTTTCCTCTTTTAAAACATTATCATCAAATTCAGTTCTTTGACATCTATTCAAAATCTATTCATTCTATTTTCCAATTTTCAATTCTTTTAACATATATTCATAAAACACAAATAGGGAATTCTATCATTTTAGACTTTTCAAACATATACTATTTTGTAAAATAGTACCTTCTTTTTAAATATGAATATTTGTAGGACATGCTTAGAATTGGGGAATGCAAAAGCTGGTCATTGAGAATTCTGGAACCTCTAAGTTGTCCATAGAAAAAAACACACAAAAAAGATCTAACTCTAATTTTTTTAAAAACATTTAAAATATATTATTATTTCCAACTTATTTATAAATGCTTAGCAATAGAGATAAAGAGACATCCTTGGATCTGGTTTTACAGATCAACAATTGTGAGGCAAAAGTCAGTTGAAATCAAATGGACCTCAGTTCATATTTTATGGATTTAGGAAAAATACATATCCATAAGAAGATATTGCATGCCATTTACTAAATCTTGTACACCTGAGAAAATGTGTTAATATAAATAATTGTTGTGTGACAATTATAGTCAAACATATCTGTAGATTTTAAGCTGTCTAAAGTAATTTTATATTCTCAACGAACAATGTTTAACATTTGAACCAAAAACAGTTCGGCAGGAATAATTAAAGGCTTAAGTTAAATACATAGACAGTCATTTAAATTTAGATCTGCAATAACATTTACTATTATTCTCCAAGGCTTTGACTGCTTGACAGAAACAAAGTACTCTGGGATTAATTTCAAGAAATGGTGCCAACTGTGCCGCAATTTGCTGTAATTAAGACATGAAAGAACACTAAATATTCAGATTAAAAGAAGCATGATGGAGCATGATAGAGAGTCAAGGTGTGGCAAAAAGCCAGTAATACAAAAAAAAAAAAAAAAAAAAGCCAGGAATACCATATTGATGGATATGAAAACAGCTCCAGCGAAGTTTAGCAAGGTTTATTTTAATGAATCACATTTGATGATCATTTTAGTCTTTGATTATATTTTATGTCTTTCTTCACTCAGTTTTAAGGCTGACACCATGTGTTAGAAAGATAATAAAACCAAAAAAGAAAATGACAAACAGTATTCTCATAAAGCTAATTAGTTTAAGTGGTGTGGAGAAGTCATTAGGAGGGTATCATAATTATCTTTATGGTGCAAGGATTTCCCTATGTGTCACATTAATGTAGTTTCCTTTAGAGCTAAATGAAAGAGGTATATAGGTGTTAACTCAAAAAGATTAAATATACTTTTTGTATTCATTAAAGTCTTCTTTATATTTTAAAGAGAAAGAATTCATTTTGATCCAACTCATCTCCCTTTTGCTCCCTAAGAATTATGGGAAATATTTTATTTTGCCTTTGAACCTTGATGTATTGATTAATACTATATTTAGGCTAACAGTGAATCTTCCCTCCAACTGACTCTTTTTTTTTTTTTTTTTTTTTTAAAGAGAGTCCCTTTAAGGTTTTGATCTTCGAAGGAGATGTGGATACTTGACCCAGTTGCTAATGAGGGTCTGTATAATCTCCAGTATCCTATAGCTCAAAATAGCAGGATGCAATATAAAAAGTACATCATAAAAGGCACCATTGGAATGCTTTTTGTCTTCACAGGCAGTATGCAAAAGATATGACTTTCTAAGAAAGTCAGAAGCTGGACTCCTGCAGGCACATGAAGCCATCAAAGTCATAATGGGTAAGGTGAAGCACCTTGACAGTGTGGTCAAGAAACTGAAAGCAAGTATCTTGTCTATATGGGGAGAAAAGCATCTGGAATCAGCCATCACCATCATCAGAGCAGGTCTGCAGCAGCCATATGGGAACTGCAGAATCTGCATAGAGCAGGGCTTTGGAGAGCTGATAGGGTACCCCAGATAGTAAGCTTAACCAGAATGTGAATCTGTTCTAGACTGACACAAGAGAATTTCACATTAGAGAAACAGGATTAGAAGCTCAAAACAGGAAATGTGGATTTTTTTAAGCTTTGAGGTAGATGCTGCTAAGAGTCAGCATCTTTGGGAGAATCATAAAAACAAAAGTGAGTCATTTCCACACACAGAGATCTTTGCAGAAAATGTGTTTAATATCTCTTAAATATAGACTATCTGTGTTAGATCTTTTCCTGTGCTGCAAATCTCTCTGAAAAAATCAAAGTGCTTATTGTATAATACTGGTGAGCAATTAAAATTAATATATAGTCTTAAACTTTACCATTCTAGTAAAAATTTTTAAAAATTTGAAGAGACATCCAAGTATTTCACAGACATGAGTCTGCATAGTTTACATAAAATAGAAATAAGAGAATGTCATCTTTATAGGACGAATGATCAGTATGACCTATAATCTTTGGAACATGTACACACAACATTGAATCTCCTTAGTTGGCGTCCATTTGTTTGTTAAGGTTTTTTGTCTCCCACATAAAATAAATAGTATGAAGCTATGAACATTATTGTCATTATTATTACTTTTGAGCTATTGTTTCACTAAACTTTGTAGTATAGTATTTTTATAAAATAAAATATTAATGAAATCATTGGGTGCATTATAGACAGCCTTTGTCAACTCCTTAATTTTTCTTTCCTTTATTCACACATTGCCAGATACATGTTTCTGGATAAAACCCCCTAGAGGTCTCCTGCAAATTCTTTTTCAATACAACCAGATCATTGCAGATAATTGTATTACACAGTGTATCGATCCAAAATCGTTGTGCACCGGAAACATCTGAAAAAACATGATTATAGCTTTCTGTTTATTGTTCGTACATCATATAAGCAGGCTTTTGTGTGAATCACCTGTAAGAAAGGCAAGGTGGAAACATCAGAGAAATTACCTCTTTACAAGAATCTATTGATCACTTTAAATCAAAGAAGTATGTTTGACATAAGATTACCTGCCAGTTTGAACATTAGGTACACTATGTTATAGCCTGGGGCAGTTGTAAGTCTGACAAAGGGATTGTAAATAAAGCATGCAGCTGTGAGCGCCTCTGGCTTGGGATCAACTCAGGCTCAAGTCCAAGGCATAGGTAAACTTAAAATAATTTACCTCTTTTTAACCAGCACATAATGAATTAGAGTAGACTCTTAGGAGAACTCGGACACATAAATCTCTTAGTCATTTGGAAATGGCAAACTTCATAGAAAATTCACATCATACATAGTTGATAAAAGGTCTGTTTTGCTTATGTGCCACAAGTTGTCTCAATCTTGAAGTCAGTCTATTGGTACAAGGACATTCTTCATAAAGGAGACTTCCTAAACATCTCTATATCCAAAATCATTTGTATTTGACATTATAAGTCAGAGTCCTTTTAACTTAAATACTTTTCTATTTGATGTCTTAAAATTTCCTCACAACTCATTTAAAAAGTTTTGATGTTTTTTTAATAAATAAAATGATGAAAAGTTATATAAAATGAAATATTGCATTTAGGCTATTTATCTAACTACATTAGCAGTGCTAAAACCATATCAGTATAAAAATATTGATTCTTTTTCATTTGGTTGCATTTTCTTACTGGTCAAGAACAGGAAGGCATTAGTGTCTGTACACATTTTTTAAGCTTGAAGGATTTTTTTTTTTTAATTTAAAAAGCAAACTTGTTGCAGCTTTTTTATTGGATTTTTTTTTCTTACACTTTAACATGTGTTGAAATTATTAAACATTTAACTCATTTGTTCAAGAGAGATTCTGATGTATTCCGAATTTAATAAAGATGAGCTCTGGGTGATGCATTCCTCCTTGTTAAATATTTAGTTGTTTGTGTTAGCTCTGTGGTTTCCTGAGGCACAAATTTAAACTGTTAATATATAGCAGGTTTAAGCTATAAAAATGGTATATGCTGTAATTTCTTCTGGGGCAAAACTGGTCATTTTGAACACTTGCAAGAAAATAATGTAAACACGTATGTACACATTTATCAAAATATAAGTTATCTATAGCTTGAAATCTACAAATGAGAAACTGATCATCAGATATTGTAGAACTTCTTTTCAAGGAGACATCATTTAACTTCAAAGATGAGTGATAAATGCAGAATATTTATGTGTAGCAGCTTCTTTATGAGGTTTCCTGTAAAAGATACCTCTGATGTAGGACTGTAATATCTTTGTTCACAACTTTATTGAAGCTTAAGATAAACACTATTTTTTAACAACAAATAAGAACCATTAAAAGAAACGATGCTCTTTTTATTAAAAAAAAAAATGACCCTCCTCACTGTTATCTCTCTTCATTTGAAGGTACGAAAAGTATTTTTTCTCCTTCTCTTCACTGTGAACTGCAAGAATGAAATGACCGAATTTCACACAATATCATTCTCCTTATTGCAATGAATTAGACAACCAGTTGAATTTCAAAATAACCTCCCAAAATGGACTATATAGTATAATGTATTAGAAATACATGTCTAAACAAATGAATTTTAAAATTATGCTTGATAACATTTGCATTTGATGGCATGTAGTTGAAGGAAAAGAAATTAAAAAAAAACCAGACGAACACTTTTATAAAGAGGAAATATTTGAAGAAAATATACAGATATGTATCTGTAGGAATACGGTCAGGAATACGGTCAACAAAGAACAAAGGAAAAAATGTCTTTGTCTTAAATCACTTATTTTTTGAGAGCTTGAAGCATACCATCTAAATCTGCGTTGGTCTAATGAAAGAGTGCCATCTATTGGATGACCTTGAAACAATACTTAAATTTCATAAATACTGTATGTGAAAATAAATCAGTGGAGAACAATCAATTTGGCATAATTTGTAATTATGTCAGTCTCTGTCTATGTGAACATATCTATGTCTGAAACCTATGCTAAATAAAAACACAAGAATCATACATATCAACTTTTTAATAATACACTTATGTAGCAATAGAAGTCTCACAAATAAACTCAGCAAATTGTTGTCTGATTAAGACATATAACTTTATAATTCAAATTTTATAAACTTGAGATTCTGACATGCATCTTGTTTTCCCTCATACATACCTTTGTTTACTTGTGCTTTATGTAAAGAAATCAGAGGAATGACTGCATGAGCTTGTATTTTGACAACAAGAATCTGTTTAAATCTTCCTCAAAGTTGCATTGCATTACATTTAAACCAAAAAAAAAAAAAAAAAAAGAAAGAAAACAAAACACTTTAGTTTGGCGTTTTAAAAAGCAATGTTCTTGTTTTATCTTTCAGCCCAAGAACTTGCCAGTCAAGATGAAAAACTTCTTCTAATGGAATCCAGCTTGAAAGCTACTCAAGAGCAGCTAACTGAGCAAATAGCAGAAACAGTTCGCCAAGAACAGAACAGTAGAAAACCCCAGGCAGAGCTGAAGACAGTGACAGAAGGGATTATTGCTTCTGAAGAAGAAAAAAAAATGATTACAAGTGAGTTGTTTTTTAGTATTTCAGAAAGTTTTATTTAACATACTGAAATTGAGTCAATAGTTTTGACTTTTGTTCTTAGATATTTAACTCTCTGTGTCTTGCCAAAGGTTATAAATGTACGTGCTAGTTTATACAATACATTGTTTAGTCCAAAAAAGAAAAAACTTTAAATGACTTTAAGTTTGCAACGTTTCTTAGCTGAAGTAGAACATGTTGAAAATTACAAAACTCCTATTCCAGATTCTAAGTAATGATGTGGCAGTCAACTTTCTTATTAACTATCAAAAAACGTTCAAGGTAGATGCAAGAGAAAGAATACACTGTGCTTCTGTAGCACCTATCTGCCAATGTCCTTCTCATCTTTCTCTTTCTGGAGTCCAAAGGTTACATATGGCTCTTGTTGCCCTCCTTTTTTGTTAAAGTAGCTGGTATAAGCAAGACACTATTAAATTGAGAGACATTCAGAGTAGACTTTTTGGTCAGACTATCGAGGCATGTAAAGGATATGAAGAAAAGTAATAAACATCTACGCTTAGTTTTCAAACCTTCATGAAAAATGATTCTTAGTGAAACATCTTTGGGTTTTAATTTCTATTTTGATCACTCAAATATTTATGTAATGACTATATATCTAATATAATGTTTTCAGATTTTATCGTTTGTTTTTCAAATAAGTGTTAAAGAATTTTGGTGTTCCTATACTTTTCTATCCTTTCTGCCCTTTTTTGATTTTCTTAGTTGGTTATTAAAAAATAATGATGGAAGTATCATAGCCCACATCAATACCTTCTCTCCTCTGTCTGCATTTTTCAAAAAATTATACTTTGTTCATTGAACTTTGATTAAATTAAATAATTGCAGTTAGAAAAACACACATCTAAACTTTTTTTTCCTCCTGTCACTCATACCTTTGAACACAGTCCTGAGGCCAAAACTAAAATGTGCATTTGATATTAACTGATCTTTGGAAGTCTGATTCTAAACTCACATAACTTACTAAAAATTTTGATATGTTTTTTTAAATTTATAATTTATAAATCTTACTAATAAAATTAAAGTTAAAAAATTTAAATTTGTTCATGAGAAATGTATTTCTCTTTTTCAGTCTACAGGTTTAATACTATAAGGTACTAAAATTATTCTATAATGGAGATTGACATTTTACATGTTTCTAAATAAAGTTAAAGAGCCGGATAAACTCTGCTTGCCATTAATGTACCAGATGCCTGAATTTAGACAACAAAAAAACCCTACATCTACCAAATATCAAAAGGTAGAAATTGGCACTGAGAACTAAAAGCATATTAGGCAAAGTTTCTGAGAAAGGTTAAAGTAATATACTATTGTTATAAATATTATGATTCTTTAAAATAGCCAAAGCATTAGAGAAATTCTATGCTTAAGCTATAGTAAGAAATATACACAAATGGTTATGAATATTAGTGTAAAGCTAATGATAGAGTTTGAGATGAACTTAATATTATTAAAATGCTGTTTTTTTCTTTACAGTTAGATATAACATTAAAGTAATGTTTTTAGCATACTCACAAAATATATTATTTTTTTACCTGAAAACTGGCATAATGATCTGCTTCCAATAGTGGATTTTATAAGTAAATAAATCACCAGTGATTCATCAAGTTAAAATGCAATGAATGATTAAACTTATATTCTATAAACTTGATCTGTACTTATCTATTTTATTTGCAAAGATAGCTAGATTATAAAATGAAGCAGAATATTATTTCTTGAAGGTAATAGCTCTGGAGAGGTACACAAATATCAGCTAAGGCTTAAAAATTGTTAGAATTGCAAAAGTATATTTAAAATATAACTATTTGTATCAACTTAACAATTAAATATCTTCAAAGTCATAAATTATAAATATTATTGTGCTATGTTGACAAAATATTTTTAAATTTTAAAGAGGCTGAAAAATTATCGTACTTAATAATGATGGTTTCCTAAGAAAAGCGAATTCACCTTTCCTTTTAAAAACAGTTTAACATTGATTGCATTGTCTCTGGGTATGCTGACATGCTAGATAAAAGTGTTTAAACCTGAAAAAAATACTACTATTTAAATATAAGACAAAATAAAAGTCTTTTTGGCTAGATAAACAAAAAAAAAAAAGTTTTTTTTCCTAACTCAATCAACAGGTGGCATGAATGGATCAAATTAGCCAATTAATTCAGTATTGGACAGTACCAGATACTGTGGCATTACTAGTTAGTAGAAAGGTAAGTCAGGTGTCATAGGGAATTCAAGTATTGTAGTTAGTTCACAGAACCAGTCGTTCCTTATTTGGAAAATTCTGGACTTTAACTCAGTGGTGCAAGGTGAAATGTATGGAGCCTGAAGTTGTGGTCAAAGACTTGAGTAGTTTCTGAGGTTTGGCAATCACAACAGAATCTTGCTGCAGAGATCTGAGAATCTTACTATAAAACAGTATTTTGGGACCTTTTATTTTCAATGAGAGAAAGTTTTTCTTGAAATTATTTTTGTTATTTTTATTTAAAAAAAACAGGATAGAAAACCTGAAACGTGAATTTTTAAAACATGTTACAAGTAGTTATGAACAAAACTAGAATTAGTATTTTTCAGGGATTTGCTGCAATTTAAAATGAATGTCAAGATCTCATATTTATCTTTCTAATGATGGTAATGCATCTGAGAGTTTTTTGGCAAATAATATTCTCAAAACCGATGCCCTTCATTCACTGACTTTGGAATAGTCATCCAAAACTAGCTGGTCTTCCACCACCAAAATGTTTTAACAGGTTGTTTCCTAAACAAATGTAAAATAATTGAAAAAGAACATGCAAAATTTTGGTAACCTAAAGAAAACTTTTAAAAATATTAAAATGTGAACCTTAAGTTTTTGTTTCTATAGAGTAGAATTTTGGGAAGAATATATGGGATTTAGACTTTATATCTCCCCTTCTCTTTTTGAACTAAATGTAAAAGAACACACACCATCCACTCAGTATAAGCCTGTTACACTTGAAAGATTTGTTCTGAATGTCCAGTGGGAACCTGGAAATCGTAATAATTTGTAGTATCGATTGAGTGAAGCTATGCAGCTGGGGCCTCCGGTGAATAGACAGGAATAGACATTTTATTGATTAACTTTTACAGTCATATTTTCAAGACTCTGCTGCAACATAATTTTCACTTCCCAGCTTTGTGTTGCTGCATCATGAAACTTGGATTCTTCTCCCTTAACATTAACCCACTTGAGGGAAAAAGTATGGACATGTCTTGCCAGGGTTGTGTTCTGCAGAGATGCATAACTTTCTGGAATATGATTTTTCTCAAGTATTACTCTACCACAAACAGTAGAAAGAAACTATCTGCTTATAGCAGTTTTTGGAAATATCATTATGGCATCTATTTGGTAATTAAACTTCTTCATATTTTTCTCTTTCTTTTCATATCTAGGAATTTTGATTTTCCTACCTTAAATTTATGCATGTAACTATCAAAATCAATTCTGGTGACAGCTTTGTTTTTATTCATTTATGCTTTAGATCTTACTAAATGCAATCAGCAGAGGAAAAGTTATTGTAATAATAGCTTGTATTTGTCTGAAATGAAAGATATTAAATACTAAATCATTTTGGCTAATATTTCAAAATATGGAAATGTGAATATATTCCTATTGGACATATGTACTATATCTATAGTCCTGTGAAAGATTTTTTTCATGTATTTAAGCAAAAATGGTACATTTACTCAGATGAATATATCTCAGATATTTTATGTATAATTGAATACTTATTTACTTCAAGTTCCTTATTGCTTTGAATTTTTTATCATTAGAGTAAACTACAGATTTTATAGTCTACATATGTGGAGAACATTTCACTTTAATTTCATATAAGAAACATTAAACATTAGATTGGATTTAAATATTTTTAAAAAGATTTATATTCCTTCTTTTTAATATATCTTTACATTTCTTTTGTTTCTGACTTCGAAAAATTCAATGTGAGAATAAATTGTTCCTAATATAAATTTCAGGAGCTTCATGTCATGGCATAGGTCAGAAGATATGGAATACAATTAAATAGACCAAAAATTATTAGACAAGTTTTAATAATTAAATATTATAATTCATATTTCATGAAGTTTATGCTTATTCTAGTTAATTTTAGGTATTTATTTTATTCAGGATGATTGATAACAGAATTTGGTTCTAAGTTTATTGATTTTATTTAGAAAGTATTCAAAGCATTTTAAGTTTATGATTTATTTCTCCTTTAATTCAGATGAAAAAAATTGGGTAAACCATCCAGTCTTATTAAATGTGCAAAACATTTTCTCATTTCATTGAATATTATTTTTGCATGATATTCAACAAGTTTATTGTTTGTTTTCTATTGATTTTCAAAAATATAACTATTGAGGATTTGCTTTTTTTTTTTTGTTCTGTCATGGAGCATTCATTTATTCCATAAAAGTGAATGAGCACTTCTCTGTGCAATTTGTATGTAAAGACATGTTTGTTGAAGTTCCACAACTATCACCATTAATATAGCACCTGAATGTTTCAAGATTTTTCAGTTAATTTTCTTATGTATAACCATGTTTTTTACCCTAATGGAGTAGGTATTTTTAAAATATCTAAGATTTAATTCTTTACTTTGCATTAAAATAATGAATACAATGATGTATTAAGAATAAAGATTATCTTTTATAGTTTTATAGCTCATTAAATGGAAGACTCTTACCTGCATAATCAAGTTTTAAAGTTATTTATCAAAATAAGGAACACAATTAAGAGAGATCAAGTAATAAACATAAAATACAAAACTCTGAATTGAGATTGATTTCAACGTAATCCTGTAGAGGAATCCCCGCTTATTGATCAATTTTAAAGTCTATGCATAGCACTTAGAAAGATAAAGTAAGCAAGGTCAGATAATCAAAGCATTTAAATAGTAAAAACAGCAACTGCCACTGTAGACTGCTAAAATAAATCTATAATACAAATTGCTTTAGTAAAAAGTGGATGAGCAGCTGATCTTTCTATTGAACTCTGATACTGTTCAGTGACCACACTGGGAAAAGGATTGGGAGAAATGCCTCACAGATCAATATTGAGTGAGATGTAGCCAGGATTCATTTTGAACATGAAGGCATTACAGGTGTGAGAGTATAGACATCTTCAAGAAGCATCTTCAAGTGGATATGTTTAATGTGGTTAAAAATGGCCATCTATGCATAATATTGCCAATAAGTCATAGAAGTGCTTTTTTAATTGTTTCAAGATACTGTTTAAATGTGCTTAAAACAGCTTTTGCATAGAAAGTGTAGAAAGTTGACTTTGCACAAAAATAGTGGTATAAGCATTTTTCAAAGTAAGTTGATACCTTTCTATAAACATGCTACATAAACTTCTGTCATTAATATATATTAAACATATCATATAATTATACAACTGTAGTTTTCAGTCCTGTGCAAAGGTAAAAACAATTACAGAATGGGGGATGGAAAAAACACTCTTGGAAATTCTATGGGAATAGAATACTCTTGCTATGACTCCCATTCGAAACGGTGGGATTTGGAGAGTCCTATTTTTAATAAGAGTGATTGAATTCTACTGGATTACATTTATTTTGGGCTTTAGTGAAGTCCAGTGAGAGTTTTCAGTATATAGTTCTGTGACCAGCACAATTAGATTTTACATTTCAAATGTCCATTCTTAGAAAATTTGAGTTTAGTTTCTTCTACTAAATGAGAAATACTCATAGCTATAATGAAGTTTTGTGGGGAAATAAATGATTTAACATAAATAAAAGTATTTGTATTGTATTTTGGAATAAAAGAATTCCTCACTCAAAATGAACAATAATGTGATTTAATTACTGCCTACTTTTTCTCAGATTCCCATAGGTGTCATCCTTACGTCATTATCAGGTTTTATGTCCTCTAAATTCATCCAAATGCCTGTTACATGAATAATATTATGTCTTGACAATAGGATTTTCCATGCACATTTTTATTCCAGGTATTTCTGACAGAACGTAACCATAGTCTCTTAATAATTTTAATATGGTAGTTATCTTCAAAAAATTATTTATTGATTTTACTTTATTAAAAAAACATTTCTAAATCAGATACTTACTTAAATAGCCTAATTATTGAGTTATTTTAACCCATTTTCTTCTAGAATAGAGGAGAAAAAAGCAGAATGGATATTGGTCTTATTTAAGACAAAATTTCCAATTAAAAATGAAATACAAAAAAATCAGGCTCAGGGCTTAAAAGTTGTATAACTTCAGCTTAGTTTTTTCCATTCCTTTTGTACCAGAATGAATAGTTATTTACAATCATTGTAGTCTCCATGTTTACTGTATGAATTGCTGATAGCAGCAATTTTAATGGTAAAATTGAGAAACAATATTCATAGTTGTCAGAAAAAGGTCATTCTATTTGCATTCATTAGGAACCCGGAGGACCATGCAGTGTATGTTTCCTTTGGGATGTTGCAGCTATTGATTTATACACAGCTGTAGGAAAAATTAATTAGGATTATATTTCACTTATTACTGCAGGCTGTATAATAAGAGAGAAAAACACTTTTGTTAGAAAGTTGAACAGAAAATACCTAAATGGAATCATTGTTTCTTAAATCACAACTACTTTATCATGTAATTTTACTTTCATAATGTGGTTAAAGGCTTAGTACATTTGTGGAAATTTAATTAGCACTTTGAGAAATTAGTGCTTTAATAAATATCCTACCATGATAATGATATCTGAATTAAGCAAAAGAGACATTTTCCTCTTGTTAATTGAAACTTCCCTTTCTCTGAGCTAAGTTGGTGTGAACCTGTCCTCTGTGAGTTTGCAAGTACTGGGAAGCTTCTCCATGAAAGAGTTATTATATCAAAAACCAAAACTGGCATTAGGACCAGGTGAATAGATGCCAGAAATGAGAGTTGGTGAAGTGAAAGAACAAGAGAGAGACTCTCAGTTTTAAAATTTTCAGTCTTAGAAACTGTAAGGAATTAGGTTCTTCTTTGAATTTAACACATCTACTGAACTGGAATGTGTTATATCAACAATATTCTCAGTTAGGGTGATAAGATTAGGCTTCAGGTTGTTTTAAAAATATATTTGGCCTCTTTTCTATGAACACCACACATACTCAAGTGGAAAATAATTGAATGCAGTACTCTGCATTGTTTATATGTGACACATGTTTGAGATTAATCAAATTGTAGTCACTTCTAATTAACAGCAGAAAATAAATTCAAATTGGGGCAGAGCCAGATAACAAAGAATAGTTTCTGTGTGTTCAAGATACATTATAAATGGAAGCATATACCTATTGTGACATTTCTAACTTGAAGATTTTATTCACTCCCCTTTTGTCTTTTGGAAATAGTAACATTTTAATAGAGACTCACTGCCTTGCCTAAGGTGGGTATCTAGGTGTGGAATTAACATTTAGGGGAAAAAAGTCAATGAAAAGTCTTTTGATGCTGCTATAAAAATCTAACACGAATGTATATAAGCCCATTGGTATTATTGGTATTTCTTAGATGTTATGAAAGGAGTTTATAAAAGGCCAACAGCTAAACTGATATAAGTCCAGTCTTCTTTATATTTTATAGATTAAATATATTCTGTTATTCATGTGCCCCCCCAAACTCAGTTATGGCTGAAAGAATCTATTCCTCCATGTACCTGGTGGAATACAAATCAGGTTGACATATTGTCTTTTGTTTCTATTTCAAATGCTCAGAGTTCCTTCAAGAGAAGGTAGATGTTATCTTGAACAACATGTGACTGTCTTTCTAGAGTGATACACAATGCTTTCCACCTTGGGACATTTTGAATTGTGTAGCAAAAATTACAGGAGGTAATTATGCAAGATTTATTGCAGATGCATGGCTTTTTCAGTGAATCTAGCCCTTGCAGCTTATTTTCAGGATAATGCTGTGTGTTATACCAAAAATGAGTTAACTAAGAATTTTATAGAACTTGCCAGGCAAGGCAGTGCACACCTGTAATCTCAGTGGCTCCAGAGACTGAGGCAGGAAGATCGAGAGTTCAAAGCTGGCCTCAGCAAAAGTGAGGTACTAAGCAACTCAGTGAGACCCTGTCTCTAAATAAAATACAATATAGGGCCAGGGATGTGACTCAGTGGTTGAGTGCCCCTGAGTTCAGTCCCTGGTACCCAAAAAGAATTTTATAAAACTCATGAAACTCTTAAGGCTAACATTTTGAATTACTTTCTTAATTAAACTAAAAATACCAGAACTTTATTTCTTAGAAAAATTTACAGATCAAGTTATATATTTATCAAAAATTTATTGAAAAGGTAATTATTTAAAAATATTTCTTTAGGTTGTAAGGGACATAAGAGCTTAGAGCTTATAGTGTTTTTCACCATGAGGTGTTCATAAGCCAACAGTTGGAAAATACATGGGAAGATGTTCAAAAATATATAAATATATAATATATAAATATATAAAATATATAATATACCCTTAATTTTAAAGGAAAATGGCAGTACTATAGGAGCAATGAGTGACATCTTCCTTTCATAAAGAGTATTAAAGATATAATAATTGGGAGCTATGAATTTGGGATGTATAAATATTTGACAGTGTATTTTACATGATTAAAAAGACTAAAGAGCAAAATCAGAATGATGAGGAAGTGCATCTGTGGTCTAGAAAATGGTGAGCAATTAATTTTGTAGTGAATATTAGAATGTCTAGACAGGCATGTTGAATTACATCATGGGTGGTCTTCAGTGTTAGTTTTGGTAATTTATAATTTGCTTAGAAGCAATGTGGGGAGATTATAAAGAGTGGTGAACAGAAAAGTGGAAATGATCACAGTAATGCTAGAGAAGCAACATTGGTTTCTCACTTTTTTTCTCTTACCATTTCACCTGGCTTATTCCTAAGTATTCTTAAACAATAACCTTTTAGTTTGTTTGTTTTTTTTTCCCTTCTTCTTTTTGCCTCACTCTTCAAGACTATCTATGCTATCATGGCACCAGACGAACACTGTTAGAATGTATGTTTTACCTTGGTATGACTATTGAATAATGGTAAAGATCAGTTTCTTCTAATAGTTAGATTGGTGTTCATTATTGTCTTCCTGAACCATTGTAGGCATGACATCCTTAGAGATTAGAATAGTAGTGGATGAAAAGAGTGAATTTAGCTGTGTCTGGTATAATGTGTTGCCACCTAGTGAAACACACTAAGTTGCTGGACTGACCCCTAACCATGTATTGAAAATACCAAAGAAAATATTGACTTTTATAAAAATATAGTACCAATCTTTAACACCTAGCTAATATATGTGCCTCAGACAATCCATTGTATACTGGCAGAAATGAATTAGTTCAATGGAAGCTTTTTTGAGATTAGATGGGGATTAGGGGGGATACTGCATGGCAAAACATTAAGAACTCTGTGCTCTTAATTTTGCCATCAATATTTAATGGAGAAAGAAAGGAAAAGAGAGTAGTAGATTAAAGGGGGTGATATCTCAAGAGTTTTTTTGAGATCTTTTTCACAGCATAGTGACTCTAGTTAACAACAATATATTGTATACTTCTAAACTGGTAAGAGAGTAAATTTCAAATGTTCTTATCACAAAAGATGAACCGGTTGTGGAGGCGCTCACCTGTAATCCCAGTGGTTCAGGAGACTGAGGAGGGAAGAAGACAAGTTCAAAGCCAACCTCAGCAATTTAGCAAGGCCCTAAGCAATTTAGCAAGACTCTACCTCAAAATAAAAAATAGAAAGGGCTGGGTTGTGACTGAGTGGTTAAACACCCCTGGATTCAAATCCCAGTATCCCCACCTCCCAAAAAAGACAGGTATTGACAGGTATTTGAGGTGACAGATATGTTAGTTTCATTTAACCATTTTACATTGCCTGTATGTATCATCTTTCTGAACCCCATGCATGTACAAATTAAAAAAAAGGGATGAGAGATAACTTATTCCTTAAGCACTGAAGGTTTGGTTCCAAAGATGGACAGTACATAAGTAAATAGTGTATGTGGAAGACGTCTTACCAGAAAGAACATAAATTACAAGGCAAGAGATAAGAAGCTACAGCAAGCATTTAGGAAATGTGAAGATAGATACTCCTTAAGTCTGAGAAAAGACCAGAATGGGAAGAGGAAATTTGAGGACATGCAAAGAAAATGAGCATATATTTTATAAAAAAATTCTCTGGTAGAATGAAGAAAGTAGGAATTTAGAAGGCTGTAAGCAGAGCAGAACTGTGAAAAACTGGCAAAAGCATTGAAAGGAATGTGAGAAGGCAGGATATACTGAGGTGCATTCAAAAAAATTAAACATAAAATGATGAGATTTATTGGACAAGGATAATTAAGTTCAAGTGAACTTGAAATTTTGAAATTTTCCTTGGTCCTACTATTTGCCTTGCACTAACCTAAGCCATGTGTATAAACCTTGGATGAGTGTTTATAAACAGTGTAAGAAGAGCAATCAGTATAGAGTCAGAACATATTGAATATTCACTATTTCTCTATGTCCTATTAAGTTCCTAAAATGTGAACTTGAACTCGAACTTGAAGTCCTGAACATTGAATAAAGTGACGAAGTCCCTGTCCTCAAGAAGTTTATATATTGGTGAAGATTATAGAATATGGGTGGTATCTTTCATGAATTTTACCTCTTTTTTCATAGAATTAAAGGAGAATGATTATTAAGAATATGGAAATACTTAAATGATATAGATTCTTTCAGTTCTGGGAAGATTTTTGCTTAAGAATCCATCCCTTTTTGTTTTAAGATTTACCTGCTTTTGAAAGATTAGAAAACATGCTATTTTAATGCTTTCAATGAAAGCCTTGAAATTTTAGAACAATGACTGATAATTGTATTAAAATGCATGCCCAAATCACAGTTTCACTTTTATTTACATATATCTTATATTCAATTTTTTTTTCTTTTAATCTGATACTACTTTGTGATTTTTCCTTTGTCTTTGTTTTTCTTTACTTTTGAGCTCATGATTTCACTTTTAGAAATTGAAGCATTATATCCCCTGGGCCATCTTATGTAGACACCATGTTCTGTTCTGTTTCAGAAAAAGTTAAAGTAAGCAACATGTTAACATTTTAATATCCTTAATCATGGTTTCCACTGCATCTCTCTAGTTTCTTGGAGGCACAAACTGAAGTTAGTGTCTTTTGCACTGCCGTACCATCTGGTCATATTCCTTTATTCCTGTTTTTTTTTTTTTTCCATAACACTGGGAATTAAACCCAGGAGTGACCTGCCACTGAGCCATATTCCCAGTTCATTTTTGTTTTTATTTGAATTTATTTATTTTTTGTTACTGGTGTGGAACATAGGGAAACTTTGCCACTGAGTATATCCCCAGTTGCAGGCCACTAGGATTGTAGGAGTGTACCACAATGCCCAGCTGGTCATCTTCTCTTTATGTTGTTCATATAACAGTTAATCAGAGGTAGATTGAGCTAGTGAAGCCTCTTGAACCATTTATCTTGATTTTCTTGATTTTAACTAAGGCATCAGGTAAGCCTGGTGTTTTGGTCAACTTTTTCATGGCTATGACCAGATGACCTGACTAGAACAAGTTTAGAGGAGAAAAGTTGTATTTGTGGACTCACAGTTCAGAAGTCTCAGTGCCTAGATGGTGACTCTATTCCTCAGGGCACAAGACGAGGCAGAACATTATTGGAAGTATACGGTAGAGGAAAGCAGCTGGGGCAGGCACCAGGAAGCAGAGAGAAAGAGCTCCACTTTCCAAGGACAAAATATATACCCAAAGGCAGATCACCAATGACTCAACTCTTCCAGACATACCCTATTTGCCTATAGTTTCTACCCAGTTAATCACTATCTGGGAATTAATGTTCTGTTAGGGTTTGGGTTTTCATAACCCAATCATATCACTCTGAACTCTCTTGCATTGTCTCACACATGAGCTTTTGCAGGACACCTCATATATAAACCATAATACCCAGATTGGTTTAGGATAATTAACAGTACAATATCTCAAGAAAACTCAGAAGAATACACTTGGAAACCAAATATTTTAAGATTTTAAAACTCTGTGCTCTTAATTTTGCCATCAATATTTAATGGAGAAAAAAGGAAAAGAGAGTAGTAGATTAAAGGGGGTGATATCTCAAGAGTTTTTTGAGATCTTTTTCACAGCACAGTGACTCTAGTTAACAATAATATATTGTATACTTCTAAACTGGTAAGAGAGTAAATTTCAAATGTTCTTATCACAAAAGATGAACCGGTTGTGGTGGTGCATGCCTGTAATCCAGTGGTTCAGGAGGCTAAGGCAGGAGGATGGAAAGTTCAAAGCCAGCCTCAGCAACATAATGAGACCCTAAGCAACTCAGCAAGAACCTGTCTCAATTTTTAAAAGAAAAAAACTTTTTTAAGGGGAACTGGGGGTCTGGTTCAGCAGTTAAGCTCCCCTGAGTTCTGTAATGACTATCAGAAAATATATAGATAAACCATTTTAAAAGAATAAAACAATGACAAATAAGAATAAAGAAAAGCTTTGGACTTTCCATCACTGTCGATAGTAAATATTCTTTCAACAGCATGTTGTTTATCAACTTAATTGAAGTAATTCATTGGGAGAAATTTGCTTTTGTTTGTTTTGTATTAATTTTTCTCATTCTCACTATGAAGTCTGATATGTCCTTTTTATTACTGTAGGCACATCCCCAAGCTCATTGAGTCATACAATTAATTTTTATCTGATTACCAAAGCTGAGTCGGAGGCTTCAGAACACTGTAACTATTCAAATTATTTCAAAGTAAGTAGTGTCCAATCCATTATGTAAATGAAGGTCTCTATCCAGAGTATCATTTCTATAAAAGAAAAAGTAGAAGCTTTAATAATGAGTGCGTAATATCCACAGCTTACTTTGTTGTAAACCAGGACAGGTAAAATGCAATTAGGACAAAATATTGTGGTATTCAATTCCAAATTCTAGAATATATTCATGAATATATTCTTGTATTCAAGAATACAAAAAAATTAATTGATGCCACTTGGTGTTCATGAGTAACTACATTTTGGGTAGGTGAGGCTATATCAAATTAAAACCTGAACTAAGGTAAAATGATTCAATAGAGTGTCTATAAGGACAATTCAAAATAGAAGGATAAATATAATGGTGGTCACTTAGTGACCTTTCAATAAGGGCAGATTCTATATTGATTTTTTTTACATGCTACATTTCATTTAGCACTCATTTCCAGTGATCAAATATTATTCCTATTATTTTTTCAAATAATAAAACTGAAGGCCACGAGAATTAAAGAATTGCAGGTATATACTTTTCTGAGATTTTACTTCATATAAATTACTCTTTTTTTCAGTGTTGAAGGAAAAATCTAGACAAGTGCCTACTAAGCAAGTGTATCAGTCAGATTTCTGTCACTACCACAAAATACGTGTGGGAAATCAACTTAGAAGAAGAAATTGTTCATTTGGGCTCAGGTTTTTTCCTCTGGTCACTTGACCCAGTTGCCTTCAGACCTGTGAGAGAAGAAAACTGCTCACTTTATGGTGGCAGGGAGTAAACAGAGACCATAAAGGACAATTGTCTGAATATACGCTTCAAAGCAGACCACCAATGACCTTCTTCCTCCAACTAGATCCCACCTTTCAATTGTTGCACCACCTCCAGTTTATACAAGTGGGCAAACAAACTTTTAGCGCATGGTGTTATGGTTTGTATATGAGGTGTCTTCCCATAGTTCCCTTTTCCAAATCAGCACAGCACTGAAGCACTGGCATGGCTATTGACTGCTTTTAGCCAGACTTATAGTGAGGATCAAAAGCAATAATAATAATAATAATATTTTAAATAGGGATAAAAATTTGTAAAACTTGCAGTTTTTCTGGAGAAGGAACATATTTAAAATTGTAACTAACGAAGGTATAGTTGAAGACTTTCACATTCCTGGCATCTCCAGGGATCTCTATTGTAGCATCAGCTTCATTCTTAAAGCTTTTTCTTATTGGGGGATGCTTGCAGGGTCTCTTCATAACTCTGCACAATTCCTCATACCTCAGACTTTCCTCTGAAATATTGGAGACAGCCTCCATGAGCTTACAATCTTACCTTCTGCTTGACTGAATAACCAGCATCACATGCTCAATGCCAAGGTCTTCAAACAGATTGAGAAGTAGCTGGACCCACTTGGACCATGACTGCAATCACCTCTGAATTCCTGGCTAGCTGATCAGAGTGAAATCAATTCAAAGGAAACAATTCCCTAGAGATCCACGTGTGCACAGAGTACCCTAGGGCTCTGTTCTCAAATAAATGTCTTTGAGGCTAGACGGGTGAGGTCTTGATGATTCCTGAGATGCCCTCAAGACATCTTTCCTATTATCCTAATGCAAAGTACTTGATTTCTTCTTAATGGTGCTAATCTCTTTAACAACTCTACCCTTGTTAGCCAGTACTTTATGTTCCTTTTCTAGAAAAAATCTTTCACCCCATTTAAAAATTTTAAATTATTTATTATTATTATTGTTGTTGCTTTTGTGCCTCATTGTAAATCTGGATAAAAACAGTCATCAATACCCATGACAGATTTGAAATTTGCTCTGCTAGATGATCACCTTTAAATTCAGCTTCTCACAAAATCTTGGGGCATAGACAAAATGTAGACCAGTTTTTTTCCCCAAATGTAACACTAATGGCCTCTAATCTACTTCCCAATAGAGTACATATTTCTATCTGAAACCTCAGTAGCACAGTATTTACCATTCATTTTCCCATCAGCATTCTGATTTTCTGAGTTCTCACCAGAATTATTCACTTAGATCCACTTACAGATTTTTATTTTCTTCTGTGGTGCTGGGAACTGAACCCAGGGCATCACACCTACTAGGCAAGCACCCTACTACTCAACTGTATCTTTAAACTGCTCTATAGACTTTTTCTATCCCATTTCTTCAAACTTTTCCAAACTCCTTCTGCAAACCATTTCCAAAGGCTTCTATACCATATTGTCAGGTATAGTCACAGCAATGATCCCTCTTCTTGGTATCAGTTTTCCATGTGGTATTTCTATTACTGTGATAAAGTACCTGAGAGAAAAATACTTAAATGGAGGAAAGGTTTATTTTGACTCATAGTTTCAGAGGTCACTTGACCTGGTTGCTTTTAGCCTGTGGTGAAGCAGTACATCATGATGGAAGAATGTGGTAAAGGAAAACTCCTCTGCTCATAATGACCAGGAAAAAAAAAAAAAAAAGAATGGGAATGGCAAGGATTCTAATATGCCCTTCAATGGCATGTCCCCAATGATCTACTTCCTCCAACTAGACCTTACCTCCTAAAGATTCCACCTCCCCCCAATAGCACCAAAGGATGTTAGCCAATTCATGATTGCATGATCTTTTGAAATATTTTAGATCCAAACCATGACAGGAAGTGTTCTATTACTGAGTGGCACCCCTGGTCCTAACTTCCTATGCATTAGATCTTGAAATTTGGATGCTAATCTGTTAAATAAGCTGCAAATGTACAATGAAAAAATTATTGGTGGAGAAGATGCAGAGTGTCTATTTAAATAGTGCATTCTGCAGTTAGAGAATTTGTTTCAGACAATAAGGAGAATATCACTACAGATATAACATAAATTTGGTGATAAATGAATAAAAAAAACTATGAAAATAAACCTTAAACACAAGTAGAAAATTCTAGCATATCTATTAAGATGTATTTTAAAATAAAGTCTTAACAAGAGATGAATCAATTCTTGCCAATGGGCCAGAATGTGATACAATTGAAAGATTTTTGAACCACAATGATGGAATAATCCCGCTTGTTTGGTATATTGCCAAACAGTATTATATGCACAAATACGTACTGCATACAACCATGATAGCATAATTGTAAACAGGGAACTAGTGCAATTGTAGAACTTGATGAATATCAGTGTTATATTGGCATTAAAAATCGTGAGCTCTCTGTCTCTTTCTCAATACATATATGTTTATATATATGTTTACCTGAAATTTAATAGAACTGAAGCTCTAAAATTCTTTGAGAAAAATTCAGAATATTTACTCTCCTAACGTTTCTCTAATTCTTTTAAGGAGTGAAATAGTATTCACAAATATGCTTTCAAAATATAAAATATATGCTGATATATTTTTTTGCTAAATTTGAAAGAAAAAGATTGGATTGGAGATGACTAGAAATTAAACCTTACTTTTTCAGATACAAATAAATGACAACAAAACTGAAAGGAAAAGGGGACAGATGTGAAAGGGAGGACAAGAATGATATGAGTGAAATGAGCTCTGGAAATTACTGCATTTGCACACCTGGCATCAGTAAATTCATGCTTGAATTGAAACAGAGTGTGCCTGATGATTGATTAAATGTGCTGAAATTTTACTCATGAGCAGGGATCCAGGGATCCTGGAGTACTCAGATGAAAGGGACACAAGGAAAGAGGGAGGCTCATTCCATTCCACCTTGCTGCAGGAGCTGTCACTTTGAGGTTGCATTGGGACATGATTTGTTTTGGCAAAGGTTAGAAATTATATTGGCAAAATGTGGTATAGAGAAAAATTTTCAAGGTCAGAATTATTGCATCAATCATCTGCCTTCATTATTTTGGAGAAAAACAGTAGTCATAGCTTTGTTTTCTTGAAGTTCAAATGGAGCCATGCTTCCTTATGACCTTACATGACTAGGTCAGTTGGTTTTTAGGAAAACTTCCTTTTATTCCCAAGGTGTGCACTGAAATAAATATGCATTTCTTTCCCTAGGCTTATTTTTTTTCTGAACAAATTAGTCAGGACTTCTGTTGTCTTCCAAAACTAGCATACTGTTGGGAAACAAAGAAATTCACCAAGTAAAATGCTGGCTGCAGAAGTAAATGGGTTATTCCCTCTTCCTGATGGCTCCTTGGTCCCTTCAGGATGCTTGGACTGAGTGAGACACTGCTAGCCTTTTGTGACAAAGAGGCAAAGAGGTGGTGCTTTGGGAGAACAGTACTTTCTACAAGAACATTTTAACTCAACTCTGTAACTCCAGAAAAGAACTATGGGCAGAGGTTAAAAGAAATTTATATAAGCATCTAAGAAATGGGAAGAAAAGGAGAGAGGAAGACTGAAAAAATTAAATAACAATGTCAACTAACATTTATATTATAAATTAACCTCATCTATACATTGGAATTTCATTTGAATTATTTACAGAGAAAATAAAAATATACCAATGACTTAGACTTGTAGGAGACTCATCTACTTTTTATAAGGTAATGAAGAAATCAAAATAGAGACATTCTGTGAACCATTTAGGTCCAGGGGTAGATCTCTGACTGCAACGCTGATTTTCTGACTCATTTGGATCTTCTTATAATTAGGAGTTCCATCATATTCAACCTGAGTTTTATAAAAAATGTTTGTAGAAAAAGACCCTATATTCTACCACATATGACTTAGTGTAAGTGTGAGAGTTGAGGTGCAGCAGATAAGCAGAAGAATGTAAAGTACAAAACAATTCTAACCCTCAGGTTAATAATTCAAATATGTTATTCTGTGCTTTAGGTTACAGTACATTTTTGCACATGCAAGAAATAAATTCTGCTTAGGTAAAATGTAGTGTATTATTTTCATTTTTATAATTAATAAGTGGCCTTGAGGAATCAAAATCGCTGAGTGGTATGATAAAGCACTTGTTACTGTAGATACATTTATACAAGAAATATTTACTTTTTTCTGCAATAAAAACCTCTTCAGCTAAATGGTATCACACAGTCAATTTTTTTTTCTACCTTTTAAATACCAGAACATGTAAATTACCCAGTATCACTCAAAACTGAACTTGGCTATACTCAGGACAAATGCTGCTTTACACAAAAGAAGCTTTTGCATGTCTAGGTTCCAATGTTCTTAGTCAGAGTTGACTACTTTAGATAAATGAACAGAGCACTCAACCACTCATAAAGGAAGCAGGCAAAAGATGAGCAAAATGTTCACTTCAATAGGGTACACGAATTATTTTTAAATGAATTTCACTGCACATACTTGTAAATAATATGTATGGTTACCTTCACATAAAACTCAATTTAGTTCATAAGAAAATATAAAATTAATATATTGAAGAAATGACTTGTTTTCTTTAAAAACCATTAAGAGCACACTCAAGTACTTGAGCAGCACTTCATGATGAACTATGGAGGCAGGTTGACCTGTGTTTGAATCCTTAAATACTCTTCCAACTTAAACAAATTACTTGACTTGTAAAATTCAGTATTTTCATCTTCATAGGAACATTATGAGAGTGGAGAAAATTTTGCAGAGGGCATGCACTGCACCTGACAAACTTGTATGCTCAATAATTGGTAGACATTGCCAACCGCAAAATTCTTTATTGTTAGATGAAGAATGCTACAACATTTCTAATAACAAATCCATTGTTAGCCTCTGCAATTGGACACGAGGGATACAAGATTAAGCAGCCAAACATATTTAGATGATATGCCTTTTTTATGCTTTAATAAATGGATGTAAGGTAGCATATGGCAACACCACTAGGATATGCTTTGGGTGATTTTTTAGGATATGCCAGATTACTGCCTGGCACTAGACTGCAAGAACACCAATGCTTTTCCTCCAAAGTCTACCTGCATCATATTTGTAATATTATTAATAACTTTAGGAAAAAGAAAATCTGGTTCCCTTAGAATTTTCTAGAAGTATTTCCTTTAAATTTGCAGTCTTTTCAAATTTTGTATTTTACAAACTACATTATAGTTTTAACATAACCCTTGTAAAAAGAAACTGATTGATTAATTTACTGCTGACAAGAGTTCACATTCTTTTTGTTTTTCTCAGAGGATGCATCTGCTTCCTGTTCTGAATGTGGTTCTACTTATAATCTAATTGCCTTATCCTACAGTGCTCTATTATTTTCTGGGTTTGAGTCTGCATTTTAGACCAATCATCGAAGAGTACAGGAAGAGAAGACTTGGAAATTGAAGATTACACATATGTATACTGGTCTCATTATATATACATCAGTATAGCTGCTTCATATTTTGTAAGCATAAAGTTCTATGGCTTAGGCTTGTCCTCACAATTTCCTGATATAGGTTAGAATTATTGTCTCCATATGAAGTGTGATATTTGTCATCTAATGATAAATGGTAGAATTATCTATGCACTCTCTTTCAAACTTACTTTGCTCCATTATGAGTCTTCCTTCAGTTATACAATCTGAACACTTTGCCAGATGCATGAAAAGAGACAGCATTAAGTGTCAGGTCTTTTTTTCTTTCTTTCTTTCTTTTTTTTTTTTTTTTTGGTACTAGGGATTGAACTCAGGGGCATTTGACACTGAGTCACATCCCTAGCTCTATTTTGTATTTTATTTAGGGATAGGGTCTCACCGAGTTGGTGCCTCACTTTTGCTGAGGCTGGCTTTGAACTCTCTATCATTCTGCCTCAGCCTCTGGAGTCACTGAGATTACAGGCACGCACCACTGTGCCAGGCAAGTGTCAGTATTTTCAAAGCTGAACATATTGCTGTGAAGAGCAGTAAGAGGAGGATCTTAAAAACACATAATAAACAAGATACTGTTTAAAGAAATATTGCCTAGGTAAAAGCTAACTTAAAATTAGGACTCCAGCTTCTCCAAGCTAGCATGAAGACTTTAAGTTGTACTGCAGTGCTTCCCATTCCCAAGAAAGCCACCAGGCTGGTACTCATTTCAAATTCAGTAATATGGGTAACCTACATGAATTGAAGTAAGGAGGCTTCTGGAGATGGGACTCTTGGGGATATATACTTTTGAACTTGGTTCCTTTAGTTGAAGAGTCTTTAGTTTCTGTTCCTTTTCTTTAGACATCAAATCTTTGATTAGAAGCACACCAATCATTTTTCTACTTATAGGAAAACTTTAATGCAAAATTTAATACAGGAGATGAAACCTATTTCAGAACACAATTGTCAACCTAAGAATCATTCAGGGAAAAAAATCAGTTCATATTCATCTCACCAACAGTTCTCTTCTCAGCATTAGTTTCATCTACTATATTTCTAGAATCATTAGTAACTTATTAAGCATAGAAAGCTGAACATTTATTAAAATAAATACCTAATGAGTCTTAAAAGAATATTTTGAAAACTTTTGTGTATTATATAATGTAAACATAATATTGCATCATTTACAACCAAACAGAAGGTTCAGAAAGGTGATATAACTTTGATGAAGTTGCACAGTTGATAAATTGCAGGTTAGAATTTTAAATCTAGAATTTATAATTTCAATGAAAGCATTTTTCAATTATGATATATTTGACATTCATAAAGTTGTAACAGTTATATTAATTGAGTTATGAAAAGAAGTAAAAACTGAGTATTTTTCTTCAGTGTTAGTTTTCTCCCTTAACACCAAGAATCTGTTTAGTTACTAAGCTCTTTGGGCTTCCTCTCTACATAACTGAGCATCTAGTAGAATGTTCTGCAGGAGTAGACATCTGGTAACTCTTGCTATATGACAACATTCTTCAAACTAAATGTAGCTAACTCTCCACTTGTGGTCCCTACAAGATATAGCCAATATATCTAATTTTTCAGAAATATCACAAATACCCACTTATTTTATTGCAGGGTTTCTTTTTTACATGTCATTTCAAAGTGTCAGAGTACTTTTAAAAGAATATACCACCAGGAAATGCTTTGGAAAAATATGCTGGACTTTCTTTAGGAAATTCTGAACTAGCTGTGAAATTTTTCTGTGAGTTACAATTTCATATTGCTTTACATTTGGAGGTTGGATTAAGAAAACATTAATAGAGTTACAGCACGACTTCTAGCAGTCTGATGAATAATAAAGAATGTTTATTCTTTGTACTGGATCCCTTGTACTGTAATATTCTATGTACTAAAGTCTACAGAATGGAAAAGTAGGAAGTTAAAACTCACAATAACTTTTATAGAGAAAAATCGGAGGGAAGTAACTGTCAAGGTAATCTTAAATTTTACAAAATATATTCATGATACAAATCCCCCATAGTATTACTTTCAAGTAATACTAGTAAATCACTAAGAAGCTTTTCATACAAAGTCTAACATTTACTTGAAGATATCATAGATCCTGATAATTACAAATGAATTCAGTTCATGCATGAGGTGCTAAATGCAAGTGACTTCTTTCTTTGAGTAACAATGAAAAATCTTACTGGAAAGTGAGAAGATTGTATTTTTCCTATAAATTTAAATGAATTTGATTCTTTAAGGTTACTTATTCACATTTTCTTTTCATTGTTTCTATCCATATAACTACAGTTTCACCTGTTTATCTGAATATGTTGTTGACATCCTCAGAAAAATCATAACACTATTTAAAAAAAAGAACACACATACAAGGCTATCTAAAATAGTGCCTGCAAATATCTATTGACTCCTGCTATGTTCCAGGCACCTTATAAGAGCCTAAAGACATAAAACAGGAAAGCAGAATGACAAAAATTATTCCTTACAAATCTGACATCAGATTGGGGTGACAGACACAAAACAAAATTATTTTGTCCCACTAGCGATGAATTTTGCAAGGGAAATGTCCTTAGTGCAATAAGAGTATAGACAAAAGGAACTTAAAACTTTATTGCTGAGTCTCTTTTAATTTCAAAAAAATATATAATGGTTTGGTTTGAAAGTCCAAGGAGTGGCATGTTGCATCAGATGCTGGTCCCTAACACTGTGCTAGGGCACATTTCTTTTTCATATAGGAGTTAGTTTGAAGTTATCGCCTCACTTGTTTGACAAATTTTTAGATATTTGTTTTAAAAAATGAAACAAATGCTATCATACTTTGAAAATGATAAAAACAACTTTCTAATTCCTCTCTTCTTTTGATAGAGAAACGTAAACCTAACCATGCCAATTATGCAAGGATTGGCAAGTTGCAAATGCAGACCACAGAGAATTATAACGAAACACATTAAATGTCAAAGAAAAGCCCATGAATGTTTATTTGAACATGCGGTCATATAGATCATGTCATGTTTTGAGCAAATGGAATATATACACAAATATATGTATATATATTTTATATGGACTATATATATGGATTATATATATATATATATATATATATATATGGAATGAATACACACACACTAATACATTAGCCATGTAAAACCCACATATAGTCTTTCTATCAAGAAAAGGAACAAATTTTACACAATATGTGTACCTAAATATGTAAAAAAATCATGTTTTCAAAATTTTTAAATGATATAATTACATTGTGTCTTAAAAACTATTCCAATTTACTTATGATGATACCTTCACAAAATGGCCATATTAAATTGAATTCCCTGCAGACTGACTCTGAAATTGAGGGCCTTGTGTAGTTTGATAGTGGGTGTCCTTGTATAGGAAGGCAGGCCTGCAGAGTTATGGTGAGCTGCCCCGCTCAACTACAGTATGGATACCACCAAGGGGTCACCTTATCCTAGGGGAACTTGGAGCTTGTCTCAATTGAGGAAAAGATACCAAGGCTTTATATGTCTGTGTCATCCAGTCATAATCTTGAGCAATTCCTAGTGAGAAGACACAACTGGAAACTGTCAGCTGTTGATAGATATTTCCAGCAGCTGAGGGATAAATGTTGGTTCCTGCAGAGGAGACTCTGTAGAGTATCATTGTATTCTCTCCAACCAACTATAATTATAAAATATAAAATCTAATTTACAGGACATTCTGTCACTTCAAATGCAAGTAAATTACAACACATTTGAAACTAATTTTTTAACCTTAAAACTGCATGTGTTATCTATTTGGATTTCTATTTCAAAATGATTTATCTTGAATCTCAATAATTAAATAACTTCACCTATCACTAATAGAACAACTCAGAAAACTCATACCTAAGAAGTGGAAAGATGCTGAATTGATAAAACAGCTAAAAATTTAAAGTAGTAGACAATTTTGCAAAGTAACTGTGGTAGGATTTTTTCATTTATCGTTCAACTAGCCTACAAAACTCACAATTTCTTTCTTGCTAATGAAGACATTGAAGCATAAAGAAATGGGATGACTTAAGTAAATGACAGAAGTTTGAGTTAAACTATAACTTTTGTTATCAGGTCACCATGGAGAGAAAAAAAAAATATTTTGGTAGATGGTTTTGGGGAAGAGGCAGATTCATCAGGGATCCAAACATCTAGTTCATAAATAGCCTGATTTAGTTCATTGTCTATAAATACAGTTTAGTCAGTTTTTGAGACAGACTTTTGCTATGTTGCCCAGGCTGGCCTTGATCTCATTAATTAAACTAGTCCTGCTTCAGTGTCTGGAGTTGCTAGAACTATAAGAACCACCCTAGCTTGTAACTATATTTTTAATGAATGCATACTCATCTTTTAAAGGTGTGATACATAAAAATCTAAGATTTTCAAGATTTTAAAAGCACTATAAAGAACAAGTAGAAAATATTCAATTAATTTCCATATTAAGATAAATTTTATTTTGCTTATTTTTTCAAACTCAAAATTTCTCTGAAATTCCTAAAGACGGTTAGGTCCAATTAATAGTAAATTGGCTATTATCATAGACTTCAAAGAGTCAACAAATACTATGAGACTCTACAATGTAACAATGAATGTTACAAGTGCTGGGAAGTTTCTCACTCCATCAGGTGTATATTCTGATGAGGAAAAACAATCTCAATGCTGTGATTATTAAAGGTGGTAGAAAGTGCTTTGAAGAAAAATCAGGAAATAGAGAGGGTTGGGGAAATACTTTATTTTCTCTCTGTAAAATAAACCACTTAATTGGATGAAAGTGCTGAGGATAGCCACTCAAAAATCTAGGGGAAGCACACTCCAGCCAGGGAAAACAAGTGTAGAGTCTTTGAGATGGAGATGAAGCTGGTGTTCAGGAATAAAGGAAGGGGCAGTGACAGTACTATAGCTCAGGAAATGGACAAAGGCCAGATAAGGCAGTCTTGTGGACCGATAAAAAGGCGACTAGTTTGTTGTTTATTTCAATTCCAATGAGAAGTTATTGAATTTAAGCAGAATAGTCATATAATTTGATAACTCTTTTCAAAATATAACCTGCTGTACTTCTTGGAGAGTGGACTAATTAAGTGAAAAAATTTTTTAGAGATACTGATTATGTAAAAGTTAAAGTTTTCTGTCAATGGTATGTATGTCTTTGACATACATTGATCAAATTCATATAAAAATGAAATAAAAATAACCAAGCAAATATTTAAACTTGTCAATTCTGTCATAAATCAATAATGAGAAGAATGTCAGAACCATGAATTTTAAATTATTGTCAGTCATTGAACATAAATATCCCTTGGAAATTCTACTGAAGATTTCCACATTGCCTTTTCTTGTGTTTTGTTTTTTTTTTTTTTTTTTTTTTTTGCTAAAACATGTAACTTTTATATCCCACAACCTATATTGTCAACCAACTGTAATTCACCAAGCCTATGGTGAGATTTGGAATATTAATGTTATTAGGTACTTGTTACTGTTTCCTCTAACAACAGTCATCTCTAAATTGTATAAAACAAAAACTTCTCCATGAATATATATGTGTTTCTTAAATATCCACCTGTACACTTATAGTAAGTTTTGAGTACAAAATGTAAATATCTGTTTACCCAGTACACAGCACATGGGAAGAGTGTAGTTCAATTATTATTTGGTGAACCTATTAATACTTGGAGAATGAATAAATAAATGAGTGAAATAAAGGTCCAACCTAATACAATAATAACGAATATTTTTCTTTTATTGGGGAATTTCAAAATCAGGTACCATTGTATTGCAAAATTCTTGTATATCAGGTTTTGAACCTAACTGGGAACAACTATGTATGAAAGTAACTTCACAGTCAGAAAAATTGGTTAACTATTCAGTGTTAAACTTAATAACTTAGAATTTGCCTCACAAAAATCCTTCTTTGGGGGAAAAATTTATAGTGCAATTTTGTCATAAATGTCATAAATGATCATTTGACCAATGTTTGCTGTATTTTCCAGTAGTCACTCTTAATCAATTTGAACCTTCATTATTTAGCATGTTTTTAGTAAGCACTGAATAGTTGCTTTTTATCTAGGATGATAATCTTTGTCTTCATTTGGAGTATTTAGTGCTTTTACCAATAATCATCCTTATATTTGTATGTATGTTTGTCATCTTACTACTTGATTTCTATTTTACCTTTTTTATCTCCTTTGCTTAGTTTCTTGTCTTCATTTGAGTTACACAAGAAAAAATATTTTAAAATATTTCCTCTATCAATTCATTAGCTGTGTGTTCCATTACTATTGTTTTAATGTTTATATGAGATATTGAAATACACATTTGTGACTCACTACAAGTCTGTAAAAATGGTTATTTTTATGGCCTCATCAATAATACTAGTACCTCAGAATATCTTAATTCTATTTACTTCATATCTTTGTTTTATACTACTGAGAACAGAGGTTTTCCTGTTGTTGTTATCATTTGCTGGTTTTTCCTCATATGTTTTAAAACCCAGGACATAGTACCATTGTTATTTTATGAAATCAATATTTATTTTAATCTGCACTGATGATTTTCTCCTTGAGATATTTGTTTCATAGCCTCAAGAAATCCATTTAATATTTATCTTAATGAAGACTGAATAGTCATTTCTTTTAATTGTGATTTATCTGAATGTGTCTTTATTTGTCCCAACTTTCATTCATATTTTCACCGTGTCTGCAATGCTATAGCAGATACCGATTTTAGTGCTATAAAAATTTTTTTCCCGTTTCTGTTCTTGAGAAATCACTTGTCTTATTATTTATTGCTCATTTTTCTTTGGTATTTTATTCATTTTGTCCTTGTATTTCAAAATATTAGCTATAGTGTGTGTGATGTTCTTTGCTTATCTGTGGTTTTATATCTTTCATCAGTTTTAGAAAATCATTAGTTAACTTTTCAAATATTCATTCTGCCTCACTCTAGCCTCTCTTTCTTGGACTCCATCTAATATTTATGTTGGACCAATCAACTGGATCATTTGTAGATCTTATCCTTTCATCCCTATTTTTCATTTTTTCTGCCTGTTTAGGATTTTATATTGACCCATCTTTAAATCTAACAGTTATATCTTCTTTGTCTTAATTTCAGTTAAAGTCATACACTGTGGTCTCAATTTCATTACTTGTTTTTTGTTCTAGAATTTCCCCTTGATTCCTTTTACAAATTCTACTTATTGGGTGAAATTCTCCATCTTATTATTAATATTGTCTTATCACTTTTATATCTTGAATATATGAATCATTATTTTAAAATTCTTATAGGTAACTCAATATAGTCATAGCTTGATTATCTCTTGACTTTAGTCAGTTGATCTCATTTCTTGTCATTTAATTTTCAGTGAGTGTTATGTGTTTTGTATTTAGAAAAGTATAGAGACTCCAAATAGTGTTAATTTCTACAAGGGAGGACTCATCTTTTTGTCTGTATGCAGATAGATGTGGGAGTTAATTAATTAAAGTTTATGATCATTCAAATGGAACTGTAGTTTTGTGTGACTGTCTGCCTGTAGTTTGCCCCATTCCTTAGGTGTAGTTTATTGCTTTCACCAGGGACCCTCTGGCAGACTGGCTTGAACTTTAGTGCTTGTTTCCTAAGCACTGTGATACTGTCAAATAATTTGCTCTGTTTTTCAGAGGTTTTGGTTTGAATTTTTAACCTTCACCCTATAGTTTCAGAATTTGGATAAATGTTTTGATGGGAATCAATTTGAAATCCCTCTAGTCCTCAGGATTTTGTTTGGTTTTGGTTTTCCATTCTGAAATTGCCAAAAGGTTTTTTCTAGTTTCACTGTCCTCACCAAGAGAAGCCTGCAATCTGAATTCTTATTTTCTTGCCTACAGGGAAAATTTCACTGAAATTTCCAACTTGTCAACTAACATTTCCACAAGTCGATTTAAAAAGGAAGGATAAAAAGGGATTTGAATTTGGGAGTTCATGAGTTGAATCTCTGGACTTTGCAGTTTCAAAAATTCATTAGTACAAGTGAAATGTTGATAGAAAAACAACTTTTCTTAGTTATATAACTGCAGAAAAATCAAAAACCTTATTAATTATGTTATCCCTCAAAATTTATTGTCATTGAACAGATGAAATTACAGTGATAAACTTTGAAACCTTCACAAAAATTGGAGATATTTCAATTAAGTTATGTTGCCAGACTTAAAATGATATATATTTTGCAACAACACTGACTGATCAGCTTCAGCACTTATGTGGGCAGAACTAAAAACTTTATGCACGAATGATTGAAGTTACTGGAAATCTAAAATATTTGCAAGCGGGGTATAGACATGCTTTAGGAAGTCATAAATGGTTTGCTGTGATTAAAGAGGACTTGAAGTTTATGAAAGCAAAGTTTGCACCAATATCTTCTAATGTAGGTTTCTATTAAATAAAATGATTCTTTTATATTCTATTTTAGTCAGTTTTTTCACTGTTGTGACTGAAAGACCTGACAAGAACAACTTAGAGGAGGAAAAGTTTATTTGGGGGCTCATGGTTGCAAAGATCTCAGTCCACAGACAACCAGCTCCAATCCTCTGGGCTTGAGATAAAGCAGAACAACATGGCAGAAGAATATGGTGGAGGGATACAGCCTAAATAATGATAAGGAAGCAGAAAGAGAGAAAAACTCTACTTGCCAGATATAAAATACATAAACCAAAAGCAGATCCACTTCCTTCAGCTATACCTGCCTACCCTCAGTTACCACTCAGTTAATCCCATTAGGGGTCACAGATTGGGTTAAGAGTCTCATAACCCAATAATTTTTCCTCTAAACCTTCTTGTATTGTCTCATACATGAGCTTTTAGGGGACATTCAAACCAAAACATATTGGTTTCTATTTGCTTTCTTTCATAATCCTTATATATCTGCAAAATATAACAATCTATTTAAAATACTTCTGAGTAAAACAGTGACCTTTTTCTTTATAAATATAAGTACAAATGATTTGATTTCACTATTAAGGAAGCATGGGCATTATGTTTCAAAGATTCATATTTTGAAAGGTGTTATAATTTAGATGTGAAGTGTACCCCAAAACCTCACATGTGAGACACAATGCAGGAAGGTTCACAGGAGAAATGATTGGGTTGTACGAGTTTTAAACCCAGTGGTAGGGTGTGGCTAGAGGAGGTGGGAATTGGGGTGTGGCCATGGGGTATATATTTTGTATCTGGAGAGTGGAATCTCTCTCTTTGCTTCCTGATGATTCGAACTGCTTCCTCTGCCACACTCTTTCTCCATGATGTTCTGCCTCATCTCCAGCCCCAAGGAATGCAGCTGGCCTTCTGTGGACTAAGACCTCTGAAACTGTGAGCCCTCAAATAAACATTTCCTCCTTTATATTTGTGCTGGTCAGATCATTTAGTCACAACAGTGAAAAAGCTGACTAAAACAAAAGGAAAACTAAATTTTATTTAAATCAAGACAAATTCTGGGAAAAATTAGATCATAGAATTTTCATTAGTGCACCTTTTGGACTATATTAGAAAAATAACATTTATTGGCAACAATCACCCACTGAATAGTTTAGAGCATGCCCTTTTCTCAGCCATGGTTATACACTAGTTTTTCATCTCTTGACATGGAACTCTACTCATAAGTATCACACAAGAACCCAGGTTTATGAAGTAATGACAATCTGTATGATTTTCTTAGCAGGTCACACAGTTATCTAAGTCTTATGCCTTATCTATGAAATAAAGAGATGCAAATTGTTTACTTGTAAATATTTTATCCTTCTAACATTATTTGAGTCTATTTTTTATTATTCAGCATTTTCCAGGGAAACAGAACCAATAAGATAAATAGAGATATATCAGAGAGTACGTATTGTTTATGGAAATTGGCTCACCTGATTATGTAGGGCAAGAAGTCCTATGATCTGCCATCTGCAAGCTGCAGAATCAGGATAGCCAGTGGCATAATTCAATCCAAGTACAAAGGTTTAAGAACCAGGAGAATCATTAGTGTAACTTTCAGTCTGAGTCAGAAGGACTAAGAACTGAGGGTGCTGGTGTGAATAATGGAGTCCAAAGGTCTTGGAGCCAGCTCTGATGTCCAGAGCTCTGATGGCAGAGATGATAAAAGTCCAGGTCAAGAAGACAGAGCAAATTACTACTTATTCTGCCTTTTAGTTCTATGAGGACCTTCAACAGATTGGATGATGTGTACTCACAATTCACACACACACTCACAGTGTACTGACAGACCCAGATATGGGTATTCTTTAATCCAGTAAAGATGACACTACAAATTAACCATCACATATGTGTATTAGGAAACTTTTTTCCTTATGTTAGTAACATATATTTATATCCTCTTATTATTGTTAATTCACTAAAATATGAATGAATACAATGTTATGGAATACAACTAATAAATTTTATTTTGGAAGTAATAATGTGTATGCATGCATACGAGTGTGTGTGTGTGCAAACTATAAAACCATTTAAATACCCAAAAAATGAAGTGAGGTAGAAATGAGTTGTATCTATTGCAAACTTGTACAACATAACTGAACATTTCCTTATTTTCCACCTCTACTTTGAATAGCAATACCTATGAAAACTGAATTAATCTTTTAATTATTACTCCCTAACTAACATCAAAACTTTATTCACTTTATTTATACCTCTTTTCTTTTCCCATATCACTGACTAAAATCTTACTAGTCCTTAACAATATCTGCTAACAAACTCTCAATTTTTTAGAGTAATTTTGACTTAATTCTCCACTTGGAGAAATATCTTGATAGATCCCTGGCAATGTAACTGAACGACTGCTCAGTTTCCAACATTCACCACATTTTCTATTCTCCTTAATGGTAATACACACTTACCTTCTATGAAATTTCTTTGCTAAAACACAAAATATTCAAAAACAGAATGAAAAAGTCTTAGTTAAGCACATCCTGCACCCATCAAGTAAATATGGTGTGAATTGTTACATAAAATCCTGTTCGTATTTTTTTTTTAACTTGTCCATACTCTTGTAATCATAGTGTTATGTTAAAAAATAATAGTATATTTTGGAGCATAATGGGTTATTTCAACATACATATACAATGTCAAATTTGACCCTGGTTAAATCAGGGCCATTAGCCTTTCCATTATTTTTATATTTATATAACATAAATAATTAATATTCCTTATTATTTATGTTTAAAGACTTCAAACTCCTCCATTTTCTACTTCCACTATTTCATCTCTAACCCCTCCTCTTCTTCCCTCCTCCTCTCATTCTCCTCCTCTTTCTTCATATAATTTTTGGCATTATCAGAGAACCCCAGAATATCTGATCTTACTCTTGAAATACCTATGGTTTCTTGCAGGTCTGTGCAAAAGGAAGAATTATTTTAAATATTACTAACTAGAAAACAGAATCATAAACATATGTACTTCAAAGGATACTGAATCAAGGGAACTCGTGTGTTTTTCAAGGCCAGATTTGTAAATATTTCTTGCTCTTAAGCTTAACCTGATATCGTAATTGAATTATTAGAGAAAGAAAGAAACAAATGAATATAGCTATGAACATAGCTACTACTCTCATAAGAAATAGAGAGAATAAGGGTAGAAAAATAGGGTTTGCATGCAGGTATTTTCAACTAAGAAAATATCTCCCCTTCTTTCTCATAAGGAGCTGGGTTTATTCTGTTCTAAACCTGACTGCTCTATTGCTGCCACTTTTGTTTACCCTAAGACCCTGCATCATTAACTGTCACCTCCCTCCTGAATCATCTTATTTTCCATTAACTACTTATCCTTCTAACTGCTATAGTTTTCAATCATTTCCATGCAGAAAATCAATAACAAAAAATCTCCATCCTCCAACCTCAGCTTTGGTTTACCCTATAGCTCTTTTCTGTCCCCACTAGCTTACTCGGGCCTCTACTAAGATACTCTCTATAGGTCAGCAGAGTTCTCTGGGGTATCAAATATGACAGCTTATTCTCTATCCGTAATCTATTTGAATAATTGATTGATGTAAAACACTTGATGTTGAAGACCATCCTTTTATTGAAAAGAAACCTTTCTCTTTGGCTTCATCTAATCTATGTTCTTCCAATTACTTATTTGACCTATTATATAGACTCTTATAAAGTTGGTGCAGACTAATGTTCCTTTCACTTCTCTTATGTTCCTTCATTGCACTTGCCCTTTTAATGTGATCATAGCTTGGATCAGACATTCTGTGCTTGAATTCCGAAGCTATTTACTTTAACTGTGAGTACGTTACTTTCTAAGCTTTAAAGCACTCAAACATTAAAAGAAGAAGTAACTGTGTTAACCTTGTAATGTTGAAATGAGTATCAATTAAAATAATTTGCATAAAGTTTTTGGAGAACATAACTTAAAAATAATAAATATTACTATATTATTATTCATGATAACACATTATAGTCTAGTGTTCCTATGACTGTTGAATCTAACCTTCTGACCCACCTACCTATGATGGTGGAGATATTGTATATATCAGCTCTCCAATGTAACAGTCCTTCTCTACATGTGACTATCAAAATTTTGAAAATATGGCTATTATGAAAGGGTACATGAATTTTTAGTTTTACTTAATTTTCAATAATATAATAAAAATAAGTATAAGTGACCAAGAAGTGCTATGTTGGAATGTATAGCATTAGAATTTTTATTTTTAAGTTCTCAGAAGATGTTATGTTATCAAGGCTATATACACATCTAAAAACCATCTTGTTCCTCCTCTATAGACCACTCTATTTTTCAGAGTTCTCCATTCTAGTTAATGGCCTCACCATTCATGGAAACAGAATATTTAGATCCTATGTGATGTATTAGGATTCATTCTGAAATGAAAGGAGCATGACCTTTGAATCGAACACACCTGGCTTCAAACAGGGCATCTCCGTTTCCTAGCCTTTTGGCCTTGGGCAAATTGAATAACTGCAAGAGTCTCATTTTCTTTTCATTTGTAAAAGAGAAGTAAATATGTGTATCATACAAGACTATTATCAGGATTAAATGGCATAGCATATGTAAAACACCTGGCATAGTGCTGGGCATATAAAGCATATATATTTCATAAATATATATTACATCTTTTGCCTCCTATTTCAAATGGATAAACAGACCTATTGATCTATAGCTAGAATATTTTTTGAGTCTTTCTTTTCTATTCTTGATGAATAAATTTTTATTAATCTTCTTGTCAAACTTTTGAGAACATCTTTAGCAACGCCTTTTCACTATTTCTCTTATAGTAATCTCTCTTATTCAATCCATACAAAATATTTTGATACAATAGCCCTCTGAAACAGATTTGATCTTATTGCTTATTCTTCATACCTTTACATATCTTTATATAATTCTGTGTAGCATGACTCTATCTTCTATGTAAGTGGTATCACAAGTGGTTTCATCATGCAAGTGTTCTTCACCTTTAAGTTGTGCATTTTGGGGTCCAAAATTGTGTTTTTAGGTAGTCATAACTATCATTTAATTTTAGATTTATATCACATTTAAAATAAGTAATAAGATACTCTATTAAATGCTCTGTTGTGAATTCTTGTGGTTCCTTTTCTAGGATGTATATCTACAGCATCTAATAAGGTACGTGAATCCTAAGAGTACACCTCACTGGATTTTTTTTTTTTTTTTTCAGTGCTTGGGATTGAACTCAGGACCTTGCACAAGCTACTCAAGCACTCTGCTACTGAGCTATATCCCCAGCCCTTGGATTTACATATAGAGGTTGATAATCTCATTTGAAATTCTACTCCAAAATAAAAACATTTTTTAGCACTGATATGTTGCTAAAAGTGAAAATTTTCACAATCATGTGATGAGTCTTAGTCAAAATGCAGAATTACCAAAAATAATCTTTAAAATTATCTTCAGGCTATGTATAGAAGGTGTACAAGAAACAGAAATAAATTTATGTTCAAACTTGAACCTCATTCCTGAGATAGCTCATCATTTTATGCAAAAATTCCAAAAGTCAAAGGACTCAAAATTTGAAACCCTTGTGGTCTTGAGCATTTCAGATAAGGAATATTCAACCTGTGTATGTATCTTCAAAACTATCACCCAGAATAATGTGTGGAATAATCCAATGTTTCAGAAAGCCACTATTTCCATCCTAGGAATGTAATTCTGAATTCTATCAGTAGGGGTTTATGTCTTTGAACTTTGTTTATATCCATTTGTCTTTGGGGTCTAGATTTTTTTCCCAAATATTGTATCATCTATGTTCTACTGTAGCCATAGTTATTCCCTTCCATCTCTCATTGCAGTTAGATAAATGGGATACTTAAAAGCAGTGGATTGGCATGTAATTCATATAATTTCCCAAACTTGTTTATCCATTGTACATTTGATGCACATTCAAATCATGACCAGTTTCTTATTTTTCTTACAAGTAAAAATTTTGTGGAATGAACATATGTGTTCATTTCTGTTTAGATTTTACCTAAGAGTGAAATGACTAGATCAGAGAATCAGCACATATTTAATTGTAGTGAATAATCTCCACATCACTTTTTAAGAGTGAGTTGTTATTATGGTTTAGATATGAAATGTCCCCCAAAGGCCATGTCTGAAGTTTTGGTCACCAGACTGTTGTCAGAGGTAGAGAAATCTTTAGGAGTGGGGGTCCAGTTGGAGGAAGTAGTTCACAGGGGACTTGCCTCTAAAGGGGAATTTTTCCTCCCAGGTCTCTCTCTATCTCTTTGTGTGTGCTACATGGCCACCAGGAGGTGAGCAGCTCTATATCACCATATTCCCTTCTGTGATATTCTGCCTTGCCAAAGCAACAGGGTCAACTGACAATGATTAAAATCTCTAAAATCATGAGCCAAAATGAATCTTTCCTCCTTCCGGTTGATTTCTTAGGTATTTTGTCACAGTGATGAATAGCTGTCTAATCTAGTTACTAAGTTGTACCCTTACCAGACATTTGAACTTTCAGTTGCTTCGTATCTTTTAAAATGTTTGGTGTTTTGGTTGCCATTCTGCTAGATTTGTAGAGATAATTCATTATTGTTGTGCCATTTCACTGACATGTCTTAAAATTTCTTGTCATGATTATTAGTATTTGAATATTCTTTATATAAAGTGACTTCACCATTTTATCCATTTTTACTTGGTTTTAAGTTTATAAGACTCTTCACAAAGTCCAAAATGAATTATTTGTTGAGGATATACTTTGCATATATATTTGCTAACTCTATGACTTGTCTTTCCCCTCAATATATATTTTATGAAAATTAGTTCTAAATTTTCATGGAATACAATTTTTGATTCTTTTCTATTGGCGGTGATAGTAGTGCACTACTTAAGGCTGACACTAAGTTCATTAAAATATTTTCCTCAAATTGTATTAAGTATTGCATTTATTTTTATGATATGACCCATCTAACATTTGTGCTTTTGGTATGAGGTAGGATCATGGTCCATTTTGTATTAACATGAATTTCAATTGACCTACCACTGTTTACTAAAAAGCCCATCATTTCCACCACTGAATTGTGTAGTAGCTATACATAAATTGGGTGTATGTGTTCTGAAATTTATACTGATCCTGTGAATATTTCAGTTTTGCTCTAAGATTAATTTTCTTTTTCTAAATTCTAGATCCTTTGAAGTCCCATGTAGATTTTAGATTTAGGTTGCTAATATATTTTTAAAAATCTGCTGGAAATTTTATTGAATTTTCAATGAAGTTAAAACAGAATTGGGTGAAATTTGACAACATATGGGCCAACCAGGTGTCAGATGAACGTATCCCCAAGTCTTTGGTGTCATTACATTGTGAATTTGTGGATTTAACATGATAGGGTTCAACATACGCAATTATTATTCTTTTTTAAATTCTTTGATATCTCTCTGCAATTACTTGTTATTCTAAAATGCTTTTAGAAGTAATTGTTTTTGTGCCCTTTGGTATATCAAGATGTACTCTTATACTGATATTTCCTATTGCAGACATAGAGTTACCAGCTTCTCAAAGGAAACGTGCTCTTTAAGTGTAAAAAGTGATATTTAAAAACCCATTCTAGGTACTCTGGATGATTATTGCATTCAGCTGCCTACCATTTCTGAATCTTTGAGAGGATGGAACAACTACTCATGCACACAATTGTGTATATTTATATATATGTGTGTGTGTGTATATATTTATATAAATGTAATTTTACATGGATATAAATTGTGTTCATACTATTTGTACCACACAAATAAATGTGTTTATATGTATATATGTATATGTACACATGTGTTCATACTATTTCTTTTCTTCCATATTGTGAATCTTGTTTTTACAGATGGAGTTAACAATGAAATTGGAATATCCTATTATTTTTCTGTTATAGACAATAATTTGAGAATAATTCCATACTATGGTCAAAAAATTCCTTAATGTGTCCTTTGAATTAGTTGTCTACTTTTCCCTCTTCCAGTTTTTATAGATATTCTACATGTTGTTGGAGCATGTAACTATTCTGCACAATAGATTCACCTTTAGGCTTGATTTAGCCTTAATTATAGTAAGTAATCACATATTTATTGCTCATGCCATTATTTAACGTTTCTTTGGTAATTTTGAATGTCCCAAACTTATTTTTAGTAGACAACACTTCAGAAAATGCTTGTACCAATATATTTTCCTAAATTCTTGTTTGTTGTTAAGTCTGTCACATTTATATCTGAAAGAATATTTAGCTCAGAATAAAATCTTTAGTTTACATTTTAATTTGTTTTGTGTCCTAATTATTGTTGTTTACTTTTCCTTCTGACATGAAGTATTAGTTTCCAAAGGAATGAAGATAATCTGTTTTTCTCTTATAAAAGAAATTACAGAATGAATTATTAAAAAGTCATGTTATATGCATATATAAATATATCACAAGAAATTTCATTTTTATGTATAAGTAGAAAGAGCCAAAGAAAAATAAATTGATATAAATAAATAGATGAGCAAACGGAAGAAGAGTAGAGTAGAGGAAGGAGAACAGAGGTTGGAATGAGGGAAAGTAGAAGAGGGGAGAATGAACTGAATTCCACACAAATATATTTTTGTTGGGATGAACCCAACTACTATGTATGACTACAATGTTCTAATAATAAATAAATACATAAATAAATAAAAATACTTGAATTTTACATATTACAAATGATATTTGTTCATCTCTGTAATATAGTTATTTTACTAGATATTTTGTTAGGCTCTCTAGATTAATTTTCCTTAGGAATACATGTCATTTCACTATGTATTTTTCTTAAATTTTAGAATAATTTTCATGAATTATGATTTTATTATTGACTTTGAGCCCTTGCTCTGATTTTCCTGTTTAGGAAATCCAATTACCCAATTATCTCTTTCTGGATCTTATTTGTTGATCTTCAATATTTACTAGTTTCTCTCAAATGGTTTATATTTCTTGTACAGTTTTCATGAATTTTAAATTTTTACTCATTTTTATATTCCATTGATATTGAAGTGTTATCAATTATGTTTATTTGTTCTTGGTTTCTGTCTAGTCATCATTGCTGACATTTTTCCTTTAATTTATAATTTTAAGTATATTATTTTACTTCTGGGTTTTTCTGACTTTGATTTGTATTACTATTTCATTCATTTAATGTTTTTTAACTATTCCGGGAAAAAAATAGTATGTAGTTTATTATTTAATTTGAAGAAATGTTCCTCTGGTGTGTTTTTGCTACCATTAGGGATGTCATTTTGGCCTTGTTTTCTTTTATCTTATATAACTTTGCATGGAATTTGACATTATGTTGAGTAAAATACCTAGACATTGAGTGGTTAGGCCACATGAGCAGTGCATGTTTACATTAAAAAAATAATAATCTGATCTGGTACAGTCTTTCACAAAATGGTCATAACATTTTTACATTCACATTAGTAGTATGTGAGTATTCTGTTTTTCCTACATCTGCAGCAATAAAATATGGGATGGGGTTTTTAAAATTTTAGCCATTCTAATACATGTGTAGTGATTTGTAATTGTGGTTTTATTTTGCAATTTCCTGATGATGAATGGTTTGGAGAATCATTGCAAGTGCTTCCAATGTGTCTGTATCTCTTCTATGGTGAAATATCTGCTGAAATAGTTTGCCTATTTTAAATTAGATTTGCATATTATAATTACTAACAAGAGTTTTACATGATCCAGATACAAACTTTTTATGTAATACATGAAATGCAAATATTTTATCCTAATCTGTTTTATTTTATCATCCTTCTAACAGTGTCTTTTGAAACCACATCATAATTTTGATGATGTCCTGCATGTTAATTTTTTCTTTTATTCATTACATTTTTGATGTCATGATTAAAAAATCTTTAGAAAACCAAGGTCATAAAAATTCTTGTATTTTCTTTTTAGTGGACAAGTACTTGTTCCAACACCATGTTTTGTAAAAGGTAATATTTTCTTTATTGAATTGCCTTTGTGGTCTTCCCAAAGTCAATTGATCATGTACTTGTATGTGTGTGTGTTTGTGTGTGTGTGTGTCTCTATAGGTCTGTTGTCTACATATTCAAGTCAATATTATAATGTCAAGATTGTTGTAGTTTTATGTAGTGTTTTATTTTACGTTGTAGTCTTATGAAATGTGTAATTATTCTTCCATTTTCCCCTATCAACCTTAATTCTATTGTCATGGCAGTTTTTCATACATCAGTTTGATAAATTGCTATTATTCTTGTTAAAACAATTATATTTAAAAAACGCAATCATTAGGAACACAATCACAAGTTTTTACCTCCCTACTTGCCTTCTAGTACATTTCATTCCTTCCTATAGGTCCACATTTCCATTTGCTGTCATTTCCTTGTATACTTGTAGTGCTTTTCTTGGTGATGAATTCTTCCCATTTTTTTTTGTCAGTAAAAGCTCCCTTTTTCCTCCACCTTTGAAAGACATTTTCACTGATTAGAAAATGTTATGTTGACAGGCATTTTTATTTCAGTACTTTAAGGATGTTGCTTCCACCATTTTTTCACTTACATTGTTTTCAACAGATAAAATCTGTCTTTGATTTTTGAAATTTGTCTTTGATTTTTTGTTTGTAATATTTCTAATCGTTGTCTATACCCACCTTTTTTTGATAATGTGGACCTCTATATTTCATCAAATTTAAGAAATTTTCAAAATTATTTCTTTTAATATTTTTTATGCCCTCCCCTTTCCTTTCTTTCAGGGAACCTAATTACACTCACAGTTGCTGACATACAGTGTCTACAAACTCAGTAAAGCTAACTTGCTTGTTTTAATTACCTACCAATATGCCACCATCTACTTATTGTTATTTCACTATTTTTCATTTTAGATATTTTTTATTGCTATATATTCAAGTTCACTGTAATTTTCTTCTGTAACATCTGATCTGCCATAAGTTGCCCCTCTGTGGTATTTTTCATCTCAGGCATACATTTCTAGACTCAATTTAAAATATATTTTTCAATACAGTGCTTTTCCAAACATGCTTTTGTATCATATGGAATAAGTAATAATTATTTACATATCCTTGCCTATTAGGTTTAATAATTGAGTCACTTTTGATTTAGTTGCAATACATCGATTATTCTCTTCATTCATTGTACATTTTTACTTTTCTTCCTTTCTGCATCTTTTCTTATCAAAGGTGGGACTCACTTCTCTGTGGTTTTCTTCTCTCCTGAATGTTTTTTATTACTTACATATTGCCTCAGTTGATTTCCAATATCTTCAAACATACCTTTTTAAAAAATTATCTGTTTTCTAAGTATTCTCATAAGGAAGTTGACACATATCAAGTTAGACTGTGATTACTAATTGCGAGATTCAAAAACTACTTCATTTTGATCAGAAAACAAAATTGCTTATAAAAAAAAGTTACTACTAGTGTAGAAGTCTTGACAGTTAATGCTTCTTAATAAAATTGGAGGTTTATAAGCATTTCCCCTGTGACTTTTGTAATGCTTGAATTTTCTCGTAGTCTTCTGTTCCACAGAGACTACATAATACTATCAAGACTAGTAGAAAAATCCTGGTGGGACAAGGCTTGTTCATCTTTGATTTCCTCTGTACCTATCTGAATGCCTTGGACTCTACTTTAAATGAATCAGTATTTTGAATTGAAATAATTATTTTGGGGAATGATAAAATACTTTCAAAACATTTAATATATGCTAATCATTGTGTTAAAAAATTGAACTGTATTATCTTATTTACTCTGCATAGCATCATTATTGGGTAGGTTTAATCCCCGTCACAGATGAGAAATCTGAGTTTTAATTAACTCACCTTAGTTCCTTAGTTCACAGAAGCTTATAAATTTTGGAGTTAGGACTATATCGTGGCAGGATAAAATCAAAGCTTACACTCAAAACTGTGTTGTGCTCTCTATCTACAAAATGAAAACATGTTGAGTTCTTTGCTTTGTTTATTTGGACTCATATCACAAATTACATATCTAGTATTTTGTATATTCTGGAGGTACTTTAGAAAATTGTGTCACTGGGCTTCTGGCAATTTTATTTTCATTAGTAACCATGGAGAGAATGTACTTTACAGTTAGAAGTTGCTTTTAGGCCCAACCTGGATCATTGCAGCATCACACTTCCTGTTCTCTTCCCAGCAGTGTTAACAAGCTGTGGCTTGGCTCCTGCTATTAATAACCCACCTCTCTCCCTAGCTCAGTGTCTACTGGTGTTCAGCGTACACCTCCCTTCCTTTTCCTCTCTTTGATTCTGTGGCCTGCTCTGTGCTCCAGTTCCTTAGTCCAGTGGCACCAACCATAACCCCTTTACTCCCACTGCTTACCTTGACTATGAGCTTGTTTATTGCCATACACAGTGCTTTGCCTGCTAAATGACTCCCTCTGAAAATTAGATCATTCGGTCCTCCCAGATGCGAATTTAACCACAAATCATGTCACCTCCATTCTTTCCCTGATCTGAACATAAGGCTAGGAGTTTACAGTTGATTCAGTGCAGATTAGAGATTATAGTTCAGAGGAGGAAAGTGACCTATCCTTTAAGGTCACTCACTTAGGACAGAATCAGAGCCTAAGTGTCTGGTTCAATTTGAACAGATTAATAGCAAATCATAGGTACACACCAGGAAAGAAGCATAATTTACTTACTTATGCAAATGTACAGCATTTTATACAAAGACCTAAAAAGCAGAAACCTGAGTAAACTCAGATACTTAGCATAGTTCCACGTTTAATAGTGACCATTTTTCAGCATTTTAACATTTGTGAGGCTTTCCATTACAATTGTATTTGCTATCATAGCACTTTTTTGTTAGTTTCTTCCTTAAAATTTTAAATGAATAGTGTGTCATAGAATACAGGAAATCAGTATCTATCAATTTGCCTCAGTATTTACCTCAGTTTAAACATCTTAGACTTCAGATTCTTTATACAAGTTATGCTCTTAGTAGATGATTAAACCACCTCATATTGACAGACTTGGGTCATAACACAGCACACATAAGCTTGGGAAAATAAAAATCATTCACTTTTTTCCTCAAGTGATAAATGTATTTGTTTTTAAAATGCCTGATTTATAATAGCACCATATAATATTAATTTTACTAATGACATCTTTAACAAATTTTAATAGTGACATGTTTGGTAAAACATGACATATTTCATTGCAATCATTCAAACAATTTTATACATTTATGTTTTAGGGGACAAAGTGCTGATGATCTTTTTTTTTTTTTAATCTTTTAAGACAATTGAAAGAAAGCTAAAGAAGATTTAAAATGGGTATAAATTATTCAGATATTTTTATTGAATTTTATAATAAAGTCAAATATTCAAAGGCATTTTTCTTCAGTGTTTAAAATGGAAACTTGAAGACACTTAGGATAACTGTGTCAGTAACATGACATCATGAGGAGTTTGACTTATTCAGTTCATTGTTCACATAGAGGGTCTTGTTTCAGAGCTTTGTAATTTTCACAGAAAGGGCTTCTGGATAGACTATGAGAATTATAATTAGGCTTAATTTTTCAGTTACATAAACTCATCCTCTGGTAGTAGGCACTAAATTATGGGTTCTTAAGTTTGGCTTATATAATTTCATATGCTTTTGTTTTCTGTGTTTGGTATGAAATTGGCAATAGAGAATGAGTTATGTTGCACTTAATGTGTTAGTTTTCTGCTGATGTTAAAGGAATTTCGTCTGATAAAAGTAAAAAGTCATATTTGTAGTAAATGCATTGTAGAGGTAAGCTTTACCTTTTTTTATATGCAAAAATAGAAAATTTACATGGGGAAAAATTGTGATGGACCAAATGTGGAAAATTTGTAGTTTCTCCCTTTTAAGAAATTCAGTATACACAAAAACTTTAGCCTCACCATCTTTTTCAAAGAGTGAAGAACAATCATGTTGAAAGATATATTAGGAAAATATGGTCTCCTAGCCTGGCTTAAAATTCAAGATAACCAGGAATTTAGTGTATTTTAAAATTAAAATTGTAATACTTTCCACATAATTCTGTGTATGTGTGTATGTGTGTGTGTGTGTGTGTTTGGTACTGGGGATTAAGCCCAGGGGCACTATACCACTGAGTTTAATCTTCAGTCCTTTCTACTTTTTATTTTGAGAAAGTGTCTAGCTGAGTTGCTAAGGGTCTCACTAAATTGCTGAACCTGGCCATGAAATTGTGATCCTCCTGCCTCACTCTTCCATGTTGCTGGGTTTACAGGTGTGTGCCACCATGTCCAGCCCACATAATTCATTTTTAAAAGTCTAATATACTAAAGTTTTACATAATATATTTATAGAGCATTATTGGATGTGTTAATGTAATGTTATATTAATGACCTTTTGCATAATTTTAGTTGTTCCCCTACTGACTTATTAAGCACTTACTATCATACCAAGCATTGCTTACTGTTTCCCATTTTCTCATTTAGTGTTTTTCTAGATCATGTAAATGAAATTTGGATTTTTTTTCATAAGATACTTCAAGTTATTGGATGAATATTAGATACAGCACCAAAATTAAATGAGAAAAAAGTTATAGGTGATACTGTTATAATTTTTCATATTATTAATAATGATAATCTGGTAAAAATGATCTGGGCATAGCCGTTGGATCTTTAAATTGTAGATGATGTGCATATGTTCTCTTAGTCTGCATAGTGTTACTAGTACTTAATAAACACAGTATATATCAGATAAGTGTTGTCAAACTCATTTTGTTTGCTTTGGCCAACAGTATAAACATTTCTGATCATACCTCCAATATATTTATTTAGTTTTGTAAAACATATAGTGTGTTATTGAATTATTACATCATATAAAGTAGGAAACAAAGAAAAAATGAATAGAAAAATATGAGATAAAATGGAACATCAATAAATTAAATTTCAATTAGTTTGCTTGGTAGATGTCTATAGTAGATAATTGAGGATTTTCATTCTGCATGTAGATGTGTTATCCAAATCTATACTTAACCAATTAAAGATCTGAAAAAACCTGTAAATAACTATAATTCTGTTTGCTTTTTGAGAACTTCTCATTCCATCCCATCCCATCCTATCCCATCCCATCCCTTCCCATTCCACTCCATCCCACTCCATTTCACTCCACTCCAATCCATTCCACTCCACTCCATCCCATTCCATTCCATTCTATTGCATTCTATTCCATTCCATTCTACACTATGCCATTCTATGCCCTTCTATTTCTGTATTGCTGGAAATCCAATGATAACATCAATTTTTCTCTAATTCACAATATTAAATCTTCATGTTGCTGCACATAGTCTCCAGATTTTGGTACTCATGCTGCATACAAGGAATCTTATAATTTAGTAACTAAATCAATTTATGAAATCAATCAAGGTAAGTAATTACCAAGTCCACAGGATAAGGAGCTGTTCTGGGGAAAGTATGGGTGGTATTACTTAACTAAGCAATAAATTTTATGAAAAATGCTAGGTGGCACACGCCTGTAATTCCAGTGGTTTGGGAGGCTGAGGCAGGAGAATGGTGAGTTCAAAGTCAATCTCAGCAAAAGTGAGGCACTAAGCAACTCAGTGAGACCCTGTCTTTAAATAAAAATACAAATGAGAACTGGAGATGTGGTTCAGTGACTGGGTGCCCCAGCGTTCAATCCCTGGTACAACCTCCACCAAAATTTATGAAGTGTAAATAAAATAACCATTCTTCCACTACTCTCACACGAAGGTTTTTGTTTACACAAGCTACTTATACATAATTGCTTAAAGTTTCTACTAATTTGATGAGAACTATCTTTCTGTCTTTCAGAGTTTCACATTAAAAATATTAGTTTTTGTCTTTTTATGAATACATTCTGCTTTTTCCAAATTTGATTTTTAATTACAAAATTGCATATATTATGTGCGATATGACACTTTGTAATGTTTACATCATGGAATGATTAAAATGAGATCATTCTCATATCTATTTCTCACTCATATTTTTAGTATGTGTGAGAATTCACTCTTAGAAGACTTTAAGAATAAAACTATTGTGATAAACTTTATCACCAAGTTGTATAAAAGCTTTTATGAACTTAAAATCTTCCACATGACCACAAAAAACATTTCTGAAAATAATCAAATAAAATAAACATTTTAATCTCATATCTAACCATTTTTTTCTTCTTGGACAGTGGCAAAACTAAAACATATATGACAAAGGAGTGTCAGATAAGAAATTGTGTGTGCAGAGGGAAAGTGTGTCACTACATAGAAAAGTATAGCTGAAAAAGTTCTTTGTTGTATATGAACCCACTTAAGAAACAAAAGGGCTACTTTGTTTTTTCACTTTTATTCATGCTTGCATTACAATAACTCTACTATAATATTATTAAGGCAAATTAAGGGTATCTGACATTTTTTTCACATGTAATCCTTGTACTCTGTGGTGTTAACTGCTTAGAGTGAGAGGTGTATCAGGTCAGAAAACAACTTGCCTAGATTGAACTAACTCAACTGAAATTAATGGGTTTTGAGCTATCAGATTTCAGAATATATTTAATTTAATTAATTTAATTTTAAATTGAGTTCATTTCTTAGCAAAATTTTTGAGAGCACAGTTAATTAGCTAAGGTTCAAATTTGCTGGCTGATTCTAATTTGATGAGGGATTTCTTCTGGGCTCTTAATTGCAATATTTGCCATCTTAAAATCAAAAAATTAAAGTCCAAGTCAAAGCTTCTAGCCAATTGCATTCATGTATTACAGAGAAAGTATACATCATCAAGTAATATTGGAACCATGTGCATTATTTTGAAAACAATAAAAAATTAATATGTGTGACAGAAGAACTGTAATTATTTTTTGGATATCACTATAAGTTCAAGAGGGGAAAAAAGTCCTTTCTTTTCAAAAAAGAATGCATTTTATTGAGTAAAAATGTTACAGAACAGTGAGCAGAATAATTTCTGAGAATGGCAAATTTAAAGAATACTTTTAAATTTCATTTTCTAAAACAATGCAACTACAATCAAAAATGTCTTGTCTAAAAAAAAATTTATTGTCTACATATATGTTCTTTTTGAAAGATACTTGGTCAATGAGACATTTTAATCGGGCCATTTTCACCTTTAGAGAAAATGGTTCTCTACTCAACAAAGTAGTACATTGAACTGTTCCAATGTTGTTTAAATTATCATTTTAAGATGAAAAATAATTTTTCATGGGAAACAATATGTATCTTTGTATTTACATTGAGCCAGAAATGCTATTCTTACTTCTATGGGGAAATTGTGGAAGAACAATGCTTTTATTGGGAATAGGTAAGTTTGAAGAAAACCTATTCAGTATAAGCAATTTCTCATGAAAATAAATCTTAAAATTAGTTATTGCCTAGTTCCTATATTTTCATAATGATTTTAGAGTAATGGAAACTGATGCCTAAGGCATCTGAGTTATTAAAGATTTGAGAATTGAAATTATTGTTCAAATGCATTGAGATTTCATGAATTATTAGGTTCAAAGTTAAATGATTTTGTGCTTAAATAGTCATCATTTTATCTGTAGATACTTTCAAAACCCTTAAAATATAAGTCTATGTATTAGAATGGTTACTGTCCTTAGGAGTATTCTGAATTTTTAATGAATTTTCTGCTGATATTTAATCTGTAATAAAAATTAAGTAATAAATCAAATGGCCCTTTAGCTACATAATTAGCATATCAAAAGTAGTATATCATAATGGTTAAGACTTTTAATTCTTGATTAGAATGTGTGTGAACTAACACAAATTGTGTAAATTTATCTGAATTTAAGTTTATTTACCAGTAAAATAAGCATAATGACAAGGCCTAATTCACATGGTTGGTATGAACATTAAATATAATAATACAGTACAGTTCTAAGCCTAGTGCCAAGATGGACAATTATCATCACCATCATTTTTAAGATAGTCAATCTTGCTGGGCATTGTGGCTCACCACTATAATCCCAGCTCTTAGGAGCCTGAGGCAGGAGGATTGTGAGTTCAAAACTAGCCTTGGCAATTTAGCAAAAACCTGAGTAACTAAGGGAGACTTGTCTCAAAATTAAAAAAAAATAAAAAGGGGATGGGGATGTGGCTCAGTGGTTAAGTGTTCCTGGGTTCAATCTCTGGTGAAAAATAAATAGCAAAAAAACAAAACAAAACAAAAAACAAATATTGTCAATCTCTAATGCCGTAAGTGGTGTTCTAAAATCCTTCTATCCCTCTTTCCTTCCTTCTTCCTTGAGTCCAGTCTGGCAAAATTCCACCTTTTCAAATAGTCCAGTGATTCTACATGTTTTTATTTCTTTTCAATCTTTCAGCCGTCAGCCATCTTGTGCCTATTTAAAGTTGATTTGCATACACATAGACTTTTTGGTTCATGGATTGAAGAACCATGAGGGGATATGTTTAGATTTAAATGGCAAGGACAGTATCTCTCTCAGAGACTCAGAACTTTGAATCAGATAGAGAATGGTTGGAAATTGAGATTGTTTATGTTAGAAAAGGACTGACAGCATCCTTCATAATGCAGAAAGACTGAGATGGGTGTTTCATAGAAAATACAGAAACAAGGCAGACTGGTTAGTTGTTTAACCATTTCCCTTTCTCTGTCATAGATACCCTGGTAGTTGAGAGTGGCCATGGGCACAATTCTGGCCTTTTGAAAATGGACTGATATTATGTTTATGTGTGTCACTTCCAAGTCAGAGCTGTACACACCTGCTGTGTACTCCTCAACTCTCTCTCTTCTCTCCAAACTTCGAATAGAATGACTGAATCTCTAGGGTTTGAAGCACAATTTTTGAATGAATGAAATTCATGAGTTACTGGAAAGCAGAGGGGCAATCAGAATTGCCCATTCAGAAACACATACTTTGGATTTTTGTAAAAGATGACTTTACTGTGTTAAGCACTGAAACTTTTGAGTTGTTTCTTATAAGATTCAGTGTGTTGTGCCCAATACAGTTTCCAAATAGAACAATATCTAAAAGAAGCTGGTTATGGGAAATTAATTAAAATGACATGTGTGAAAACAATGTCCTGTTTAAGACAGAGTAATAGCAAGTGCAAAGGAGCAGAGCGAGGGAGTGTGGAGAGCACTGATTTGGACACCTGTTCAGGAGAAGTTCCCCCGCCTCCCATCTCTCTTTTCCTGCTCTCCCCTTTTCACTTCCATACAACCACATTAGCCTTCTTTTTCTTCCCCAAGACATCAGTCTCTTTTCTGTTTCAGGACCTTCTCAATTGCCATTTCCCTGGCAGGAATGTTTGGTTAATATCATTTGCCTCATGTATCTCAAGATAAAATGCCAAATGGAACCATATCCTGAAAATTCAGGTAATTAGATTGTTATTAATATCTTTCATAGCACCTTCCTGTTTTCCTTTAAAGAGGTGTGGTGGAACACACCTATAATCCTAGGACTTGGGAGGCTGAAGCAGGAGGATTGTGAGTTCAAAGCCAGGCTCAGGAAAAACAAGGCATTAAGCAACTCAGGGAGACCCTGTCTTTAAATAAAATACAAAAAAGGGCTGGGGATGTGGCACAGAGATCTAGTGCCCCTGAGATCAATCCCGGTACTCAAACAAACAAACAAACGAACAAAGAAAAAAAACAAAAAATAAATTAAAAAACTTGTCTCAAATTATAATCAAGTAATATACAAACTCAGAAAGTATATTTATTTAAAATAGCCATCTTTCCCACCACATATTAAACCAAGTGAGGGTTATTTGCCATTGAGAAACACTTGGGACACAATGAGCATGCAAATACTTAGTGAATATAGTAATCTACATGTGAATGAATACATGGGAGTTCTTGTAAGTGATGTGTTTGTGCTTCCTCTTGTGAAAGTAAATAAAGGAGAGTTTTTAGAATTGTGTGTTTGTTATGTGTTTGGGTACAATCTAGAGCCACAAGAGGCTTTAAGCCCTTGACTGATATAATCAGATTTTTCCTTTCAGAAATACAGCTTCTTTTAGAAAATGAATTGAGAATGGAGTAAAGTGGGGGTAATCTTAGGCAAGGCTAGAGAATATTGTTTCTATAATCTATATCTCATAGATAAATTTATATCTCAGATGATAATTTTGAAGTATGAGTGAAGATAAAAAGCATAACATCGAACTCAAAGATGCTATAAATGTAAAGCAAAGGAAGAAGACAATGTAAGGTACCAATAAAAAGCAAGTGTTTGTGAGAAACACCCAAGCTTATGCCTGCCCAATTATAAGTTGTGAATTTCATCAAATGGCTTAAATATTTTTATCCTTAACTTTTCCTGTCCAATAAATATGTTTCCTTTGGCAGTTTTAAACTTTTATGTTAAAAATGAATAAATGAATAAAATGGTTATCAATGCTGAATCTTCTCTGATTGAATCATAGGGTGAGGGTCTAAAGCCTCCAAACCCAAAGTCTTGCTCATGTTGCCTTTTCTGAGGTTTCACATTGATCACCAAGAAATCCTTTGGCATACTAAGAGCATAATGTAAAAATGATGGTTTTCCTGGTTATCAGCATGTGGAATGTCATGGATACATCTTAAATTGAACTAGTATTCATAGTTAAAATATTTCTTGGACTGAGGATGTTGCTCAGTAATAGAGCACTTGCCTAGCACAGCAAAATAAATAAATAAATAAGTTATATACAATATGGTTTTTCACATGTTATATCTTTTTCCATTATATTTTATTGGCGCATTACAGTTGTACATAATTATGAAATTTATTACTATATATTCATACATATACACAATATAATATAGCAATATAATTTGGCCAATATCATTTCCTAGTATTTCTCATTTCCCTTCAGTATTCCCTTTCCTGTACTCTACTGATCTCCCTTCATTTTCATTAGATGACCCTCCCAACTTTCTTTTCCTTTTTCCTCTTTAGCTTTCACACATGAAAGAAACATGATCCTTGACTTTCTGAGTTTCACTTATTTCACTTGATGTTCTCGTGTTCCATCCGTTTACCAGCAAATGACATAATTTCATTTTTCTTTATGACCAAGTAAAACTTCATTGTGTGTATAGGTCACATTTTCTTTATCCATTCATTCATTGATGGACAACTAGAATGATTTCATAAGTGGGCTATCACGAATTGTGCTGCTATAAAGATGAGCATGCAAATGTCATTATACTCTGATGATTTTTAAATTCTTTACGATAAATACTGATGGGTAGCATATCTGGGTCATATGGTTGTTTCATGCCAAGTCTTTTGAGGAAACCCATACTTGATTTCCATATTGGTTATAGTAATTTACAACTCCACCAACGGTGTCAAAGTGTTCATTTTTCTGCACATCTTCTCTAGCATTTTTCATTATTTGTGTTCTTGATGACTATCATTTTGACAGGAATGAGATGAAATCTCAGTGGAATTTTGATTTGCACTTCCCTAATTGCTAAAAATGTCAAAAAAAATTTTTAATATAAAAAATAATGAATCAAACATCATTGCCCTATGTAAACGTATGATTACACAAATGGTATGCCTTGACTCCATGTACAAATAGAGAAACAACATGTATCCCATTTGTATACAATAATAATAATAAATATATATATATATATATATTTGCTTGCCATTTGTTTTTCTTCTTTGGTGAAGTGTCTATTTAGTTCATTTGGCCATGTATTGATTGAGTTATTTTTGGTGTTAAGTTTTTTAGGCTCTTTATATATTCTGAACATTAATCCTCTGTCAAAAGAGTAGCTGGCAAAGATTTTCTCCCATTCTCTCTTCACATACTTAATTATTTTCTTTGGCTCTGCAGAAGTCCTTTAATTTGAAGCTATCCCATTTATTAACTCAGCATTATTTCCGGAGCTTTAGGGGTACTATTAAGACAGTTTCTGCTTATGCCTGTAACAGTGTTGACCTTACATTTTCTTATAGGAGTTGTATACTTTCTGATTTGAACCCCATGTCTTTGATCCATTCTGAGTTGACTTTTGGGCAGTATGAGAGGTAAGGATCTAGTCTCATTTTTTTAACATATATATAACAATCATTTCAAGCTCCACTTGCTAAAAATGCTGTCTTTTCTCCAGTGTATGTTTTCGTCACCTTTGTTAAGGATCAGATGAGTGTGGATGTGGAGTTTGTCTCTGTATCTCTTATTCTGTCCCATTGAACTATGTGTCTGTTTTTACACCAGTACCATGAAGTTTTTGTTACTATAACTCTGAGCATAATTTGAAATGATTGTATCATATTTGCTCAGACTACATGGTTTCTGAGTTAGCTTATTAATTCTACTTGCTTCTTTTACTGTTTGCTAATTACTGCTTACTTTATTAATTACTTTACTAATTACTGCTTGACTCCCAAATCTATCACCCTTTAATTATTTCCTATAAGGACTAGTTGTGAAAGTTTAGGTGGCCTACTAGAGCCAGGCATGGTGGCACATGCCTGTAATCACAGTTACTTAGGAGGCTGATACAGGAGGACTGCAATTTTGAGGTCAGTATTAGCAACTTAGTGAAACCCTCTCTCAAAATAAAAAAAATAAAAAGGACTGGGAGTGTGGCTTAGTGGTTAAGCACCTCTGGATTCAATCCCAATAACAACAACAACAACAAAAAAAGACCTATTAGATCTTTATACTTAGTATGTTCAAAATTAAACTCCATTTATAGTATCCAACTGGGTAAATACTTCCCATTCTCTATTCCTTCATCTCAATGAATTACATCAGCATCTGTCTAGCTGTCCATGTGAAAAACTCAGGAAAGTCCTAAACTCCTCTTTTCTTGTCATTTGCTTATAAGTAAATAGAGAGATAAATAGAAAATAAAGAGATCCAGCCTCAACCACTATATCTCGGTATCTACACTAGAGTTATATTTATTCAGGTCATCGATTGCATAACCTTGGAAACCTTGGAAACCTTGGAAAATGATTAAATTCATCAATCAAATCGAGCAATTAAAGTAATTAAATCTATTGATCAGTTAAATTCCATTAATCAATGAAAAGACAAGACAGTGGGAAGCGAATTCATTTTGAAGATAAGAAAAAGAAGAACAAGAAAAATCAATGAATAAATAGATGAATAAATAAAGAAAAAAGAATGAGAACATGGGACCAGAGTGAAGAGGAAGCCCAAGAAAGTGTTAAGTTACAAAAGCCTGGAGAAGAGAGATCAGTGAATACTGAGAAAAATTACAGGCAATAAGCAGACAATGACTGAAGGTGAACGCTAATTTAATACCAAAAAAAAAAGGGGGGGGGGAGTTTTCAGTGAGAGAGTTTGGTAGGTTTCTGTGCATAGAATTGAGTTTTCACTGGGTTGAGAGTGAACAAGAGGTGGGAAAGAAGAGATACGCACAGGTTTCAGGAGCTTGGGCCATGGAAGAGAAGAGAGCAGGTCAGGGCACGTCTGAATTTCTTTTCTCATTTATTAAGTTGTTAGAGCTATGTAACTTATCTTCCTTGAGATATTTTGTGAGTGAAGATAAAATTCTGGGTGACTCTAGAAACTTCCCAAATCTTTCTTAAATCCCTAAAATTAGTACATGTGCTATGTCCAGTAACCAGTCCCTTATGTTGGCAGCACATTATATTAAATTTATCTAGTTTTAGAGACTGTGACCTGCTAGAAGACAGGCTCTTGTTCATTTTGGCCTCTTCTTTCTCTATCACAGTTCTTCGCATGTAATAAGAACACAATAAATGTCAAACTGTTTCCCAAACTAAATTTTGGTGTTCAAATTAAATTCTTGGAAATTAAGGGTAGTATCTTTATTCCTACAAGGATATAGAAGAAACAGAGACAAAAGAAAAAAGAAAAAACATAGAAAAGCAGTTATTTATCTGAGTGTGCCCTTGGTGTTCTTTCCCCTCCTCTTTTTCTCCCTTCTGGAGTTAGGGCATGATTGAATAGCTCTCTAAACCCAACATTTGTGTGTCCTACTTACTGCTTTCAACTTGTGAACATTTACTTTGTATGAAACAATCTATAAGAAGACACCCTGTAGGAACTTTATCTTCTCAATCTACCAACCTATTATTCTTAGAAATATTCTAAAAGCTCAGAATGATATTAATACATTAGGCATTATACACAAAATGAGATTAAAAACCCATAATCAGTCTTGTTCTATAAAATAACTCTAAGACAATAGAGTTTAAAAGTGATCAAGTTTGAAATATTTGTAACAGAGTTCATTTGTTGCAAATATAATATCTCAAGTCATTCATCAGAGATTAATTATTAAGTACTTGAAATATTCAAATTATTCTATGCTTATTTTATCTTATATTTGAATTCCATTTCTCTGCTCATAAAATCTATCTTGAGTTATGTGGTACATACAGTATTGCCCATGTAGATATTATTTCATTCATCAAAATTTCTTATTAATCAACCTGAAACCATTTCATCCCCAGGAGAGGGAATAAAGTTTAACAGGCCCTCGTGAATTATTCAAATTAAAAGAAATAAGGTCTAGCTGGACCATGGACCTTAAAACTTGTTAGATACCCTGGATGTTGATCAAAACCAAATCCAGTGTTATTTTGAATCTGCACCATCAGTGTCTGGCATTGGTCCTGAGCTCACAAGTAGAAATTAGATTGTGGGTTAACAGTCTTCAGGAACATTATATTAATATGTTGCTTCAATATGTATAGAAAAGCATAAGAAATCAAGATGATTTTCTACCATAGTAGAAGAAAGACCTTTTTAAGTATAAAATGGTGGGATATGCTTTAAAGAAAGTGTGTCAGAGAACATATAAGTAAATTTTCACCAAGGTAATGGCGTCTCAGTTTGTATCTTTTATTTTTCTGTAAATATGTTCTATGTATCTTTTTAATTTTTTTCACTTTATTTGTTCTAATTAGTTGTACATGACAGTAGAATGCATTTATACATTTTGATCAATCATACATAAGTAGAGTATAATCTCTTATTTTTCTGATGATACATATTGCAGGATCACATCAGTCATGAAGCCATACATGTACATGAGGTAATGTCTGTTTCACTCTACTATCATTCCTTCCCCCATACCCCTTCCCCTCTCTTCACTCCCCTCTACCTAATATAAAGTAACTATTCTTTCCTATCTCCCTAATCCCCTTATTGTGAATTAGCATCCACATATCAGAGAAAATATTCTGCCTTTATTTCTTTGGTTTGGCTTATTTCACTTAGCATGATATTCTCTAACTCCATCCATTATACCTTTTTTATAGAAGAGTCTGATAATATAGGTACTTATGTACACTGGCAGCTATGAATGATGCTATTCCTCTGTTGCCTTTAGTTATTTCTCTGGCCACTTTCCCTGGCATTGAATATCTTTGCAACTATAGTCTGCATTGTGCATTTCTTTGGAAAACTTCCCTCTTTTTAATGGAATCAGTTACATACATTTGCAGACATTTGGAAGTGTTTGGATTTACATCATGCCACTCAAACTCACCTGCCTCAAGAAGAATCAATGCTGAAACATCATTTGCACTTCATAGATTTTTTTGCAAGATCAAGCTAGTTATCATCTGAAGGAGACATTGACCCCAAATTACTTCCTTGCTTGATTTTTACTCCTCCTTTATTTTGCTTCTACTGAGTCCTATCAGTTTCTCCTGGGAGCCCTTCCTTAATTAAGCATTTACATCAAATTGTGTTTCTGGGAAATCCAACCTGAGGAAAACATTTTGCAAACCATTCCCACACAAT